>NC_064303.1:28947012-29247012 GCF_023373825.1 Bactrocera dorsalis | reverse complement strand
AACCAGAAGTTTGAAATTTTCACAATATTTTTATGGCGACTAATTCCAATTTTTGGCACTACGACATAGTCGTATTATTACCTGATCCAATATGCTCTCTGAACTTCATTAAGTCAGATGTACGAGTGTAAGGTATGAAGTCAACCTGAACCTTGAAAATCGTTATAGAAGTATTATTAATTTTTTTTCAGATTTATCCGCTATTTATGGTCAAAGATGAAGTCTGAAGTATATTGGAATAATTATTGCATTGTAATTTGTATACAGGTTAATACGATATAAGTATGCTCGTTAGTAATGCAAATACATAAAATACTATATTTTCATAAACAACTCAAATTAAAGATTTCTTCATTAATTTTCTCCAGCAGGTTTCTTTTGGTCGTATCATCATTTCCGAAAATCCTAAAGGTGCGTCTTGTAGGCTCTTCCAGTATACACCACAGTCAAGGATTTCAAGGAAAAGTCCATTCAGGTTACTAAAATATAAAAGACAAATCAGCACCATGACTAATATGTAAACATGTTTACCTAATAAGGCAATCATTAAACCACCAACCACCTCTAAAATAATATGCACAATTATGACTTCGATTCAGATCATTATCACGATCAATCGTTGAAAATTTCATTCCCAAATGATATCGTAAGGAACTGCCAGCAGTGCCACTATATGCACCCAATACCTTCAAAGCATAGCCTTCTGCCTCGGAACCAATACGAAACATTGTATATTTAGCATAGTATTGATCGCCTCTCCTTTTTTTTAATTTAATATACAGCTCATGATCGCAGGTACTAGTAAGCACGTGCAGTTTATCCAAACCGAACCAAAAGTTTGTGCTAACGTCGCCAAATCCATTTTTATAGCTCTCCCAATCTCTAAAAAAATCTTCTTCAAAAGATACACGCCGTTGAAAAACCAGCCATCCGCCGCCATCAGTGTCGTCATCACAATACACATCCACACTGCGGAGTTTAAGTTGTGGTATCTGAATTTTATAAACACCACTCCTAGAGGTTCCAGCTATTGCTTCCATACAATTTAACGCTCTGGTTACTGGTCCCCTGAAACAAACAGTTAACAACAATGCTTACTACATTCTAGACTAGAAGCCATTAATTAGCTAATCATTTTTACTGTTCCGTAGTTGTAGGATTTTCCTTTCCCGAAGTTTTTCCGTTGTTTAATGGCTGCGTTTCGGCTTCCGAATTTTGTGTGTCTTTGCTAACTTCACTACTTCGATCTTCAACGCCATTATCTTCAACGACACCGACTTTCACACCAGATTCGCAAATGCAACCGCATTCTGAATTATCCTGAGTGTAGCATATTCTGATCTGGAAAAGTAAAATACAATACAGCCAAATAATAAAAGCAAAGCGAGACATTTTCCGCGAGTGTTGTGCGAACTCTTCAGCGCGGAATTAAGACTGCCACTTACCGACAAATGAACTCAATCAAGTTAATTAATATGCATGTGGTTTACTTAAGATTTAAAGAAATGAATTTCGATATCTATAGTACCTAAAGGCAAATCCAGCTGTTTGTAAAATAAAGAAATTTATAATTTGTGTACGATTGCGATAAGAATTTTATTATTTTTTACCGGCTCATTCACGAATGGTTGAAGTTTACCTAAAAATAATTAACTGAAATTTAACGTACAGAAGTCGGATCCAAGCATCCTGTCCTCCGATGTTATTCGTGGGCTGTATGGCATGTAACGTAATCCTTCTGGAACCAAAGGTTGTCCAGATCAACAATTCAAACATGAAGTCGTTAACCATGGTTCCATAGAGTTCCCCATCACATGGAGCACTATGGCCGGCTTCACTTTTTATAGAGATTTAAACCAATGATTTCCTTTGCATATAGAGCTCATCAAATAGTGTAAGACGTTGTTCTGGAGCAGGTGTGTTAATGATAAAATGAAACTATGCATAACTTTTAATCCAGTTTCGACCATTTTTAGACGTACGGTTAGTCCGTTGTGTTGCAACAAACACCTATATAATAGATTGTTTTGAGTCCATCAGAACTTAGTTGAGACGGCTAATATCAGTTTATGCTACGTTTTCTGGTTCGCAAAGGCTGGATAATGGAGTTAAAATTGCCTGGATGATTCCACATCACTCTTTTCCATAAAAATTTTACATCTTGTCCGTTAAGACTTTTAGCCTTACCGCTTGAATGGCTATTGGTTAATGTCCTGTAGGTTAAGAAGATCTCCTATAAGCTACTCTTCATTAAAAAGATCTTGCCGTCACACAGGAGAGAGTCGTCGATCACAGTCCGGTAAGCGCACGCGAAGTCCATTGATCCAGAGTTAGAACCCAAGACGTAAACGGAGATCCAAATCGCTCAAATTCTAATGTGAGCGTGGCAAGGATGCCCTCTCTGACTAACTCGTTGGGTTTGTAGTTGCCACGAGTTCCGCTGGTCATCAGACCCCCAAACGAGTCCGATGATGAATTAGCTTCATGTTTTTTTAGTGAGAACAGATACTCCTGGACTAACTTTGTGCGAATTGGCGTGCTCAACGCTCGTATTGTCACTCTGATGTCGGAGTGAATGCTCACCTTCCCGAAAAGGTTACTGTTTCAAGCAGTACGTCTATCATCACCTTAAGAGCAGGCACTCTGACTAGAAAATACTACAGTGGTTCGTTAGACTAAAGGTAAGATTGACGTCGAGCTTCTTACAGAAAACTTCTCCTGCTAGCCTCGACCTATCCATGAAAAAGCTTACTGCGCCTCCGCCCAATTCGCATTTCTCTCGTCGGTATGTGTGTCTCGTTCCTCTAGTTTTAAAGTAGATCGTTTACCATCAAGATCACCTGCAGCATGCCCCTGTTAACCATTCGGGATGTCTTTGCACTACCTCACAACAGTATGACCTTTCTGTCAAGCTGCGTGAAGTTCGAGGCCACCTCAAACTATTATATGGCTTTAAGCATCTCCTTCACCTCACATTTCTGAAGATTCCATCGATGTTGAGAAAGATGCCTTCGGCAACCCTAGAAGCTAAACTCTTTATAGTTTCTTAGACAAATTTACACAGAACAACCATTGGAATATTTTCCTCATACGAGTTTTTTCCGCTTTTGGTTTTTGTGGTCCGATCTGAACAATGATTTAGTCGATTGTAGTGATACCTTGGATAATAAGCTATGTCAAATTTCATGAAGTTACCTTTTCAAATAAAAAAATTGTCTATGCAAGGACATGACAACGGTACCGTCAAACGAGTGGCTTCTTGATGAGAAAAGATTGTGTGCCAAATTTTATTTGCGGTTGCATCGATCGAATATTAATGGATAAATTACAAGTATAATAAGTTAAGCATTTAAATACAAGTATGTATATTGGAATTTTAAATGTTTTGCGATTTGTATTATTTGTAAATAGTTAAAACAGTAAAATTTCTTAAACAACTCGATTTAATTTTTGTTTCATTAATTGTCTCCAGCAAGATTGTTTTGGTCGCATCATCATTTCCGAAAATGCTAAAGGCACCTCATTTTCAATGGAATTCCAGTTTATACCGTATTTTTTGGTTGCAAGGTAAAGCCCATTCAGGTTACTGAAATATAAAAGATAAAGCACCACCATCACTGATACTATGTAAAATTTCTTTACCTAAAATAGCAATTGTGAAACCACCAACCACTTCTAAAATAATATGCACAATGCCATCCTCTATGTTTATCATTATCACGATCAATCGCTGAAAATTTTGTTCCCAGATGTCCTCTAATTAAGGAATCACCAGCGGTGCCACTACAATTACCCAATTCCTTCAAAGCATAGCTTTCTGACTCTGAACCAATACGAAACTTTGTATATTTAACATAGTATTCTTCGCCATTCCTTTTTCGTAATTTAATATACATCTCATGTTCGCAGGTACTAGTAAGCACGTGCAATTTATCCAAACCGAACCAAAAGCTTTCGTTAACGTCGCCAAAACCATTTTGGTAGCTCTTCCAATCTCTATAAAAATTCTCTTTATAAGTTACACGCCGTTGAAAAACCAGCCATCCGCCGCCATCAGTGTCGTCATCACAATACACATCCACACTGGGGAGTTTAAGTTGTGGTATCTGAATTTTGTAAACACCACTCTTATTGCTTGCAGCTGTTGCTTCCATACAACTTAACGGTCTGTTTACTGGTGCCCTGAAATAAACAGTTAATAACAATGTGTACTACATTCTAGACTAGAAGCCATTAAGCTAATCATTTTTACTGTTTCGTGGTTGAAGGATTTTCGTCAACGAGATTATCTTCAAAAACGCCGACTTCCAAAGCAGAATCGCAAATGCAAGCGCACGGTTTACTTGATTCTGAACGATCCTGAAAGTAGCAAAATCTGATCTGGAAAAGTAAAATACAATACAGCCAAATAGTAAAAGCAAAGCGAGACATTTTCCGCGAGTGTTGTGCGAACTCTTCAGCACGGAATTAAGACTGCCACTTACCGACAAATGAACTCAATCAAGTTAATTAATATGCATGTGGTTTACTTATGATTTACATAAATGAATTTCGATATCTATGGTACCTAAAGGCTAATCCAGCTGTTTGTAAAATAAATGGAATTTATAATTTGTGTAATGTTGCAATAAGAATTTTATAATTATTTACTGACTCACTCACGAATGGTTGAAATTTACCTAAAACTAATTGAGATAAGAAAAAACGCCACCTGTAATTTGTAGCACCTAGAAGGAAACGTCAGATATTATTTAAAATATACGTTATGATCAGCTTGAGAAGAAGACTCGATTAGACCATATCCATATGTCGTATGTACGTAAACTAGCAGCTCAGTTTATGAGATATCGATTTGAAATATTTCACTGGTCATTTTGTATCTTTCTCTTTTGTCGGAACCGCCAATATCGCACTACTATAGCAGAGATAAAGAGATGCCCAACTCTCCTGTCATTGGAAATGAGAGAGTCGCTCACTTATCTAACTTTGACAGTTGACTGGTTCTGTTGGTTTTGACATTTCGCAATTGGAACGCCTGGAACGGCCTAATTGAAATGCTATCAGAAATATACATATGAGAATAGAGGAAATTGTTGTCGCCGTTCAAGATCGCTAACAAAAAGTGTAAAACAATGAAAATTAAAAAAATTAAATAAACAAAAAATGTAAATGTATTTGATGAAATGTCTTGTAATGGGATGCATAGTACAAGTAGTACTAGTTTTCCATGAAAAATTTATTGAAAGTATGTACTTATTAATTGAGAGCTAACAGGCTATATTTACTTTATTAAGTATTGAAAGATTGAAAGCTAAAAAGTCAGTGGTAATAAAAAAAAAAAATATTTAAATAGTTTTGCCATATATTAAAAGTCCAATATATAATTTTTAATCATAAAAAAGAAATTGTTCAGATGGGATCACTATAACCTATAACTGCCATGAAAATAGTGCGATTTTAATCAAGTTCTTGTATGACAACTTTTTTATTTGGCAAGGTATCTTGACGAAATGCTGCATGGGTTATTAGCCGATGCAATCTCTCTCAAATCTCTGAACAAATTAGTATTCTATTTAACCGCTGTATCCCCACAAGAGTTCGAAGACGTTAATGCGATTTACATTAGCTTAGCTCTCTTCTATACGCCAAAACTTACTAAATTAACATATTAAATGGTTAATGGTGGATTGTCTCTTGCCTTCTCTTTTCTCAAGAGTGCAGATCACACTCGTAGCGGGTAGAGAAGTGGCGTGGAGAATACGGGTACTGATTATTTTACTTGACTGTGATATTTTTATGACAGTCACTGTGCCAGCAGCTACTTCTGCAACAAGAATTTGTCTCGCTACTTAAGTTAATTCAGTCACAATAGAGTATTTATTATTAAACACTGATTGATTAAGCGCATGAAGGAGCGCTCTCTGTCAATTGGAAACTGATTGTAGCGAACATTCGTTATGTTATCATAACTTATGTTTAATATATACATATATGTATATACATATAGAGTGATCCATTTCGAGGTTCTTTACTTCATTAAATAAAGAAACACAAAAACTTTCAAATTAATGCGAATGATTACTATCATTTGAAGAACATTCTTTGGCATTGAAAATTATCTCTTTCAAATGTTGGCCGCGGCTACGTCTCAGATGTAACATCCGTTGAGTCCAATTTTGGATTCTTTCATTCGTTCATTTCGACTGGTAACTGGCGAATAACAAGCGTTATGTTATGCTCAAAGGCCACATCTCCACCGTCTGATATCACACGATCTTGGCGGCCAATCTACCGGCACAGAAACGTGAAATTATTTGCTCAACGTAGAGTTCTCTCAATGAATCCACTGATTGATGCCATGTGTGGGAAGTGGCGCCCATCTTTTTGAAACCAATGTCGCCGAGATCACGACCTTCAGTTTCAGACATCAAATAGTCAATTATCACGGTGCGATAACCGTTCGCCATTGACGGTTTCGTTCTCACCGGCATAATTTTTGAAGAAAGATGAACCGATGATTCCGCCGTCCACAAACACACCAAATCATTGTTTTTTCGGATGAAATTTGGCAATTTTGCTTGTTTACCCATTGTGCCAGAAATGGACCTCATCGGTTGAACAAATTTGGCGTGAAAAATGTCAGATCTTCAAGGAACTTTTTAAGATGTTGTTTGGGAAGATCGAGTGGCTTAAGTTCTTGCACAAGCAGTACTTTTTTCGCTTTCAATTTAAGATCTCGACGTAAAATGCGCCAAATCGTTCCATACGTCTATCCGAGTTGCTGCGAACGGCGCCGAATCGACTCTCTACGATTTCGTTACATTGTCAGCTACGGTTATATTTTCTTCAATGCAAGAGACGTTGAGTGATGGCGTTGAGAATAGTACGCTCAGCAGGCCGATTAAGCTGAGCCAAGCGCGCGAAACACATTCTCTACAGAACGTGGAGTTTTTTTTTTAATAAATTGAGTTGTTTGCAAACGTTTTGTTTAGGGTGTAAGTCTTTCGATGATGAAATGCTAAAACAATATAAATTTTGGCACGACTTACGCGTGATCTGTCAAAGAAAGGCTGTTGAAAAAGTACCTCTCCTTGGATCACCCGTTATATCTTCAATAAATTTATCTGTATTGCTTGAGTCATGTTATTTTATATATTCATATATAAATATATATTTACATACATATATACACATTTATTGTAAATGCATATCTAAGTGCTGCAGCGCAACTTGACATTCTTCCCCATTCATTTCCTTTTTGATTTCAATAATCATTTATTGTTTGTCTGCATGTAAATATGTGTATACTTAACTGTAAATATATACAATGACATTTTGTGTACTAATCACGAGTAAAATTGTCAACAATTAAAATTGTGCACACATTTCAACGCAACAGCAAGCCGACATGTCGTCAAGCCAGCAACTCGCCAGCACGCCAAGCGTTTTCAACGCTTTCAATTGCATCGGCGATGCCGTTTGCAGAGCAAAATTAATGCAGACACGATGCAGATAAATAAGTAAACAAGCAATCGCTCTCATATATACATATGTACATACATTCATACTTACATGTTTGTATATACTTAGGTATGTAAGTAATTACATAGCTGTTTTGCTTCCGGTCATTGCAACGCTGGCAACGTCATGCAACGCGTTGTCTGACTGACAGACGAACTGGGGAAATATTATTTTTTTGCCATTTGATTAAGTCAACACCACACAGTCTGCACGCCACCCATTTATTTAATAATTTGCTCAACTTGAATTTTCTTTTCTGTTTTTTGCCGACTACTAAAGGGTGATTTTTTAAGAGCTTGATAACTTTTTTTAAAAAAAAAAAACGCATAAAATTTGCAAAATCTCATCGGTCTTTATTTGGAAACGTTAGATTGGTTCATGACATTTTACTTTTTGAAGATAATTTTCATTTAAATGTTGACCGCGGCTGCGTCTTAGGTGGTCCATTCGGAAAGTCCAATTTGGGCAACTTTTTCGAGCATTTCGGCCGGAATAGCCCGAATTTCTTCGGAAATGTTGTCTTCCAAAGCTTGGAATAGTTGCTGGCTTATTTCTGTAGACTTTAGACTTGACGTAGCCCACAAAAAATAGTCTAAAGGCGTTAAATCGCATGATCTTGGTGGCCAACTTACGGGTCCATTTCTTGAGATGAAATTGTTTGTCCGAAGTTTTCCTCAAAATGGCCATAGAATCGCGAGCTGTGTGGCATGTAGCGCCCATCTTGTTGAAACCACATGTCAACCAAGTTCAGTTCTTCCATTTTTTGGCAACAAAAAGTTTGTTAGCATCGAACGATAGCGATCGCCATTCACCGTAACGTTGCGTCCAACAGCATCTTTGAAAAAAATACGGTCCAATGATTCCACCAGCGTACAAACCACACCAAACAGTGCATTTTTCGGGATGCATGGGCAGTTCTTGAACGGCTTCTGGTTGCTCTTCACCCCAAATGCGGCAATTTTGCTTATTTACGTAGCCATTCAACCAGAAATGAGCCTCATCGCTGAACAAAAACACGCGCGCGAAACACATTCGAACCGAACACTGATTTTGGTAATAAAATTCAATGATTTGCAAGCGTTGCTCGTTAGTAAGTCTATTCATGATGAAATGTCAAAGCATACTGAGCATCTTTCTCTTTGACAGGATGTCTGAAATCCCACGTGATCTGTCAAATACTAATGCATGAAAATCCTAACCTCAAAAAAATCACCCGTTATTTTTGTTGTTTATTGAATTTGATTATAATTTCCGTTTAATGAATTGCACACAACTAATTTGCTGCAAATGTTCGAATTGACAATTAAAACGAGAAAAAAGCGAGTTTAGCTTGCATTGAAGCTGGAATAACTTTCACAAATAAAGAAGAGTGTAATTTTAAGAAACTGGCAACTCAAGTGAAAATTTATTTTTCTCAAAGCATTTTCTAAAAAGGTGGTAACTCGGTTTCAAAACTGTTGCAACTGACCGATTTTTCAAATACCTTCGGTGTGGTAAAAATATCTCCGTCATTATTAAATAGTATTGCAAAATTTAGCTGCATTTTTAATTGCAGAAACATGGCAACTCTCTTTAAAAATTAGGTTCCTCCAAGTGGTGCTCAATATATCCATACAGCTGTTGACAGCTAATTAGAAATGCTCGCTTTTTTGTAGGTGGCTGATGAGTATAATGCGAAACATTTTTCATATACCCTTATTTATATTCTAAAAAGTCTTGCATTATTTGTGCCACTTTATTTACTACTAAATTCACTCTGTTTCGTAGTTGTGAAGTTAAAGTTCTTTTAATTTTTTCCCAAAGATTAAGTGCGTTAGGATATAGAAGGTGAACTGAGTGCGACAGCTAATTAGAAACAGTTTTTTAAAATTCCTTCTGGCGCTAATTTTTATTAGTAATATTGTAATATTTCTTAAAGAATTTGTTTCAAAGTTGTGGTTTAAAATATATTAAAATGTATTATTCAAATTTTTTAATGAGGAAAAGCTGCAGCTGTACACCTACCCTTCGTAGGTACATTTTTAACCTTCTTCGGTCTGGAAAGATGTGCAAAGAAATTCCGAATGAGGTCAAATGCTAGGAAAAAAATGTTTTAAATGTCCTTAAGATAACACAGAATTTTAAAACTATTTTCAATATTGCACGAAAAGAAAAAACCCAAAAATCTCCAACAGAAATAGACCGCTGAATTAGACTACCTCGCGAAAAGTCCCAAAAAAGAGTTCCACTGACATTCTACATGAAATTCGAGGCGAATACAATATCCAAATATCCAAGATAATAATTGCTCGGCCTTTGGTCGAATCTGGACTTCACGGCAGCCCACCACGCAGGAACCCACTTCTGACTAAAATTCGTAGAAACGACGCGTAAACTTTGCCAACTCTTATTGGTCTAAGTTAACAAAACAATGGAGATATGTCCTTCGGAATGATGTAACAAAAACTAATCGCTTAGGACCTGATGGTCGTACGTATATTTGCCGTCCAATAATTCAAGAATTTGATCCTCGCTGGGTTCTACGCGTAGTTGAGAATGGTGGAGGATCAATCATGGTGTGGGGATATTTTATTTGGAATAGTGTTGGTCCACTCCATAAGATCTAAGTTAACACAACATTTTTTTAATGGAAATTCGATCAATGTTTTGGAGTGGAAATCATCCAGCCCAGACTTAAACCCTATAGAACATCTCTGGGTGATGTTAAAAGAGCCATATGCACCAAAAAATATATATTAATATATATCAGTAGCATTGAGATTGCAATTTATCACTGCTCTCCTCCAGCAGCTGCTCATTTGTCGTAATCGCTGATACTGTTTTTGTATGGAAAACTTTTTCACTTGGCAAGAAGTGTGTTGTCTAAAAACATGCCACAATTTCCGAAAAAAATGTTCAGATCAAACGATTATAACATTTAGCTGCCATACAAACCGATCGGTCAAAGACAAGCTCTTGTATGGGAAATTTTTGTATTTGGCAGAGATTAAGATAATGCTAGAATTTCTGTAGACTTTTTCGGACAACTATCGCATACGAGTATTGCTGCCACACAAACTGAAGAATCAAAGAAAAGTCCTTGGATGGAAAATTTTTTTATTTCACAACATATTTTCAGGAAATTTATCAAACACTATATTCCATGACAATGCTTTAATTTAGGAAAAACTTGTTTGAAAAGGTTTCCCGCCACTCACTTTAACTCGTTATAACGAAAACACGAGTGGGAATTTTAATTTAAAATTGGTAAACACATTTTCCAATACTTTTACTAAAAAATTTGGTGATAATACAAATCGATTTTTGTACCGTCTAAGCTTGCTTTCCGCACTAAATTTGTTGCACTCGTTATTTCTTTGTAATTTCAGTGTTATTTTTGCCTTTGCACGAATTTATTTTCCCACGATTTTTGTGTTTTCCTGTTTTTTTGAGTGTTATTTTATTTTTACAATTATTTCTTTGTTGTTTTTTATTAACACTTTTTTGTGAATTTTTGTTAACTCCACGCTCCTAAATTAAACTTTTAACACAAGATTCTTTACCACTGACGATAAAACTCAAATGCAAATAAAATACAAAGAAGAAAAAACTACAAACAAGGGAGTCTGCAATCAATGATTGCATTTTTATGTGTTTTCGGTTGGCGAGTTGCAATTAACAGAATTAAAATCCATTTCCTGTTTGGCGCTTTTGTTGCAAATGGTCGCGCTTATTTGTACAGTTTTGAGACCAGACGAAAAAACCAACTTTATTTAGAGCGCTTACCGGCAACACAGTTACATCGGTGCGCAACATATGTATACATATATATACATATGTATGTATGTATACTTGCATTTGTACAAAGGAGGATTTGTAGTCTATACGCGTCTCTTTGGCGCTGCTTTTTAAGACCTCTAAACTTAATTTAGCACCAGTACAAAACTTGAAAGCATGATTTGCATGTAAGCTGTAGCTTTTTATAACTTTTTCGCATTTTTTTGGGGGAGACTTGAGTGCTTACATGTTGTTTGCTAGCATGTGAGTTATGTTTTACAACGCCTTACAATTGTTTAGATACCTATAAGGCTGTATATGATTTACATATTTATATATGTACGTATATGTATATGTATATGTATATGTATATCTATGTATATCTATCCGCTTATGTACATATATACCTTAAGAGTTATGCATATTTATTCGGTGATGTATCCGGCCAAATATTTCGTGGAATTTTATTTAACCAAACATTGTGGCGGCCACGGTTCGTAAAACTTCCATTTCCTTTTCTGTTGGCTTAACAATTGGCATCAACAATTGTTTTTAGTGCTAAGGGTTCCAAATTGTTTGCAGCTGATTTTTAGTATTTTAGATATGTATGTATGCTTTTCAGTAAGCGAGTGCCAAAAAATTCTCAACGTTGAAGAAATTTAACAGCGATAATCCCTCAACTGCCAAGAGAGAAGTATGCTTCATTTGGTTTTACTGTTGCTATTTTGAGAGCTTTTCGAGCAGGTAGTTTGAAAACCATATTATTTACATCTTAGCGTTGCTATATCGTATCTTTTTTATTGAAAAAATGAACAACTTTTTGTAAATAGTTTGAGGAATCCTACTCCGTTGAAAGTCCTTGGCTGGACAAAATTTCATGCACGTTCCATTAACGTAAACCTGCCTCTCGTGAGAACGGTTGCAAGATCAAAAAAGGTGTTGTAAAAAAATCCATTTTTCTTACTTATATAGAAAAAATCCGGTATATTTTAATCAAAATCGCTGAATTCGTTAAAATCAGCTTTTTCTTAGTGTTTGAAAATTTTGTTTGTTAATTTAGCAAGTGTTCTTTTGTCGCTCGCTTAGACGAGAACCGGGCAAGTAAAAATACAATAGATCCAATTTTCTACCACTTTTTGCAGGAATCTCTTCCAAGAAGTCAATCGTCTTGGGCTTATCTGTATAGACAAGCGCCTTCACATAATTTCAACGGGGTTAAATCAGAAGATCTTGTAGGCGATCCCAGTGGTCCATAAGGCGAGACGATGCGCTCACCAAAGGTTCCGCCAATAAATTGATTGTTTCGTTGGCTGTATGGCAACGTTAGAAATGGCGTGTTTAGAATGTAATGAGCATCAACAATGACTTGTGGTTTATCATCCCTTCAAATGCTACAATTTCAGACCATTCAACCAAAAGTGAGCATCAATAAGTTCCGAAGTAGGTCTGTTCGTTCTGAAATGATGAACAAAACTGAGTATAAATCAAATAAAAACTGTCAAAAAGTCCAACTCAGAAAAAAGTATTGTTTCGTTGAAAACCTCAAAAACACCTTTTATTTTAGCAACGATTTCCTCTTATTTCAATATTGTAGAACTTTTTTCGTTCAAGCTTAAATGGCAGATACCGCAAGGTTCCAAAGCCGAGCCAGTACGTTTGAAATATAATTATTTTTTTGTTTTCGAAAATTCGAATTTGCTCCCAATAGTAACTGTTATAAAAGTTTTACCAAAAAATGAATGTTATGTACCATTGAATACTTGGTGCGAAAATCACTCAATTTTTTCGAGTCAGATTAACGTCTGAGTAACAATACTTTCCGACCACCCATGTCATGAAACGTATTTTTACTGGCGATGATGCATACTTATGTATGTTTGTATGTGCTTACAACCGGAAACTGACGACCGATCGGAGGAATATTGTGACAAAGGTGAGCCGAAGCCGAAAAACCACATCAAAGCAGGTCAAAAATCATGGTTATGTTGACAGTTTTCTTCGATTATCAAAGTGTGGTGCCCCTTCAAATTTCTTCCGATCACCCAAACTGTTACCAAGGAACACTATTTGAACGTTATACTTCTAGTCTAGAACTCAAACGACTTCTCCGGGTAAACCCTTTTCAGTCAATTGAAGACATTAAACGTTATTCGCATTGAAGGCTATTCTTCCGAAAATTGACTTTAACATCTGTTTCGAGGGTTGGAAAAAACATTGGCATAAGTGTATTTGTGCCAAAGGGATTACTTTGAGGGGAACGACATATAAAAATATTTTAAAAACTAAATTAATATTGTTACAATTACTATTTTCCTAATAGTAGTATTTTCATTTTGGTTGCTAACATACATATTATTCTTATGAGCAGGGTATATATTTTCATACAATAATTTTATTTCTTACGAGCAAATGGAGTCGATGAGTCTCATTTAGTCTCACCTTTAATTAAAATCATTTCATCATTTCACATAAAAAAAGATGATTATTCTACATTTCAAACATGTGGCTGATATAGGTTACACCTTATCAATTTATGAATAGAAAAAAATAAAATAATAAAACTTAACAACTGCGTGCAATTACAGCAATTAATGTTTAAAAATAACAATTTGTAACTCATTAAGTCATACAAATAGTTCAAATGTTCGACGTTATCAGCTTAATTTGAAAAAACCTCCGTGTCTTATCAGAAATATTTAGAAACAATCAAAGCAAGCTTTGTTGTGAATTTTTCACTTAAACGAACTATAGGCACTTTAGTAGATGATATCATCATCGTTTCTACGCTAAAGTTGACAAGCGTGCGTTAAGCGCTCCGTGTAAATATGCCCATACGTAATACAAATATTTTAGCAATTACGCGATTTGCTCAAAAATATTATTTACTCAATACGCTTCACAGAAGTACCGTTTGTAATTTGACAATGAAATAATCGCGTCTCTAAGTCATATTTGCGCTTGACAAATTCATAGCTGGCATAGATAAGCCGTGTGCTACGTGCGTACGCAATTCAATTATTAGGGGATATTCATGATGCATGACACTTGGGGAATGAAGGTAAAGTACTTGAAATGTCAACATAATAGACATGAAAATATTTGGGAGAGTTGGTAATTTAATGTTGGTTAATTTGCTTATATGAAACCATGTATTTAAGCAGTTTTGGTGATACCGATTTGAAATTTTTGCAAACGTCTGTTTCTCCCCAAGAGACTGCTCAATTGTCGGAAAAGCGTATATTGGAGTACTATATCATAATATCATATACATAGCTGTCATACAAAATGGCTGATAAAAACCAATCCCTTTTATGGAATAATGTTTTATTAGTTAAAATTTCTTTGAAACATTTGGCATAGATTACTGTTTAAGGCAGCAGCACAATACCTGAATATATTTTCTAAACCGCATTACTATATCATTTCGCAGTAATACTGTATCAGCCATCAAAAATCAGACGAAGAGGATATAAATAGATCATTTTATGCGCTGGTTCCGACGAATGAGCAGCTTCTTGGGAGTAAAAAGAGGTGTGCAACGCTTTAGATCTTTAGCTCAAAAAGTGAGGAACTAGTTCGCGTATACTACTGTGATCAAATTGAAAGGTGAATTTTGTCCATTTCATTTCTTTCAAGAAAAATCCTCCGTCGTGTGGCCCATGTAGCCTTTTTCGATTCAGCTTTTATATCCTCAATTGAATCAAAACGGTGTCCTCGGAGTAGTCATAGTGGAATGACGGCGTGAGTTGAAAATGTAGCGAAATGATCACGAATAACCAATGCAGTATGAGATGGTTTGTCTCCGCACTTCTTTGCTTAATAAATTCAGACATAGTAAAAATCGAAGGATTCACTTTCAGAGCCTTGTAATATATTTTGATGTGAAATTTTTCATACATGTTACTAACAGTACTACCAACTTACAAAAAAAAAAATTTACCAGTTCGAAACACACGCAAAGTATAATTTCCTTCTGGCTGGCAAACTTTGTATACCCTGTTCAGAGTATAATTAAAATCGCTGCACAAAAAGAGTGGTTACCATAAACAAGATTAATAATAGCAACAGATTTTTTTTTTTTTTACTTCTTAGTACGTATTTACTAGGCAAACAATTTATCAGTCATTCAAACAATACGGTTTAAGTATTTTATCAGTCATTCATTTCCAAGCAATCATTATGAGATCATTCTTTCTTGGGAATGGGTAATAACTAACTGTGTTAGTTATTAAGAATATTGCGGCGCTATGCTTATCAGAGAAGCCAGAGGAGCTCAGAGAGAGAAAAATATTAAAAATAAATAGTGTGTGAAAACATTTGTATATTTAATGTTGCAGAAAACCGACTTATATATGGGATAGAAATTTTAACCTCTATGCCTGTAAAAATGAAAAAAAAAACATAACTCGTCTTAATACTTTTATTCCATTTAGGTGTAAAAGTACTTATATTTTCAACTAAGTAACTGTTGATTAATAAATCTTTCTGAGATTTTATAATATTTAAAGTACTCAAAACCAATTCTGTTGGAGTCAGATATATCATCGAACATATTATACCAGATGCTCTAACAAAAATACAGCATTTGCTTTTACGGCGCATTAACAAAAACCTTATTAGTATACTCTATTTTTCTCTGTGTATCGTCTATTCTGGTGTAAAACCCAATTTTTATTTTTAATTTTCATATAGTTTACGATTTATTTATGTATAAGTATGTTTGGGATAATATTTTCACCTCGGTATTAGAGACCAACAATGGAAAATTATTCTTATAAAATAGTCACAAATGGAGATCAGTCTCAAGTCATTAAAAACTCAAAGCACCAAATGGCTTCTGGTACGTCTTACTACATTGAATTAGCTGCTTAAGGATGCTTAACATACGTTATGATCTTGGTCAAGTAATTTTTGTCTCTAATTGATGACTTTATCCGTGCGATTCTGTAACGTGAGACAGTCTCAAGTCTCTAAATTTGAGATTTTGAGTTAGAGACAATTTTTGAGACTTGAGACGATTTTGCTATTCTGTAAGTGAGAGTCACAAAATCTATTACATTTCATCATTCAGAGATGTTTTTACACTTGAATGGAAATAAATATGTCGATAACAAATATTAAATTTTCTATAACATCGTCAAAAAACATAGTTATCAATAAAAATGAAAACATATGTTGACTTTGTTTCATAATATTTACGAAATTTATGTAAAATTTATTTATTTTTAACTTTTTCGTGTTTGAGTTGCTTACAAAATATAAAAATACGACAATCGATTAATATCTATGATGATCTCTGTTCAGTATATTCAAAATGGCAGACAAGAGCTCTTTTTAGTTTTGTGACCGTCTAACTACCAGGTCTCAATATTTTGAGACTAACGCTAGAGACTGTTTACTGAATAGTAACTAGTCTCAAATTGAGACTTTGCCTCAAAATGTCTCATGACTAGAGACTGGTTACAGAATCCCGCTATATATCTGATCTGAGATCCTTGAAGACCTTTGATATTTGTTATGATCTTCATACAGTAGTTAGTTACTAATTGAATTGATTAGGTATTTTTAGTGATTAAGTATCATTTCCTTTTGGCTTATGAGATTTTCGTAGACAAATTTTGCCACTTTTTTAGTTGGAGACATACTATATACCGTGATTACCAAAATTATTTCTTAAAAACCACAACATATTGCCTTAAATATTGTATGTTGGCTGTGCCAACAATACTTTATTATACCAGTTTATCACATTTATACCAGTTTTTATACTAGTTTATACCAATATAAATTAATCTACGTTTATGCCACTCTTTATACGAGTTTATACCAGTTTATTTAGCTTTTTTAAGTTCATTTTGTGTATACTCTTTTTTCATTTCATTTATACGAGTTGTTTTTTCGACTCGCCACTCACCATAAATAAATTCATACAGCTGAACTTCTATAACTCAAGCTATTACTCGAAGTTGTTCATAACTCGAATCTAGAATTGACAGTCGAAGTAAGATTTCATACAAATTTACTTCTATAATTCGAAGTTTGTTTTTGTATTATTGTGATTCGAGTTAGGGAAGTTCACCGTATATTCTTGTTATATTTTTACTAAATTTTTATATTTTTGTATAGACTAGTATATGTATGTATATATGTATATTGGTCTATACTAAATAATTTGCAAACCCCCATTATTGAAAATTCCTTCTCAATTTTTTTTCACTTAGAAAAATAAAAAAATTAAACCTGTATTTTATTTATGCAAATATTAAAAAAAATATATATTATTTTATTTCTATTTTATACGTACTGAAAACAATAAACCAACAACAACAATTGGCCGCAAACGTACATACCATAAAACAAATGGAAATTTTTCATTACCAATTGGCTACAAACATTATCAACAACAACAACAAATCACTTGCGTCTACTGCGTACAGCGCGAAATGACAGCGGCGGCAGCGCAACCAACGCCGCCATGGCAACAAATGTGGTCGCATATGAAACGTTTATCGCACAATTCGAAAGTGAACTCGACCAGCACATTGACATTCACACTGCCGAAGACTGATATTGGCGGCAGCAATGGCAAGTGCATGAACCTGAATGGCCTATATCCGGATAGGACGGCGTCGTTGAAGAACGCCATGCTGCATACGCATGCGCATGCGCAACAAGTCCACTACAAACCTGATGTGGTATGCAAGAAGAAAATATAATAATTTCGTTTTTCTCGAATTTGCTTGGTTATTGGTTTTCACACATTTTTCCCCCACAAATTGATTGATTGGGTCACTTTGGTATTTGCTGGTTTGCTGTTTGACTATTTCAGTTGCTATATTGGTATACAAGTATAGAATCATTTTTATACACGAGGAATGGTATTTGCACATTTTCGAGTAAACACATATATTTCTTGTAATTGGTTATGGTTTCGTAAAATTATTGGTTGTAGTTTTTTTGAATTGTTTTATTTTTATATTTAAGAAGATCTTTTTATATATATTTACAAATAGATTATATTTGGTGGATTTTTCGGTATAAGTTAGACAGTAGTAATACTTACATATACATATACAAATTATAAATTTGGAATGTTGTTTTAAAGTAAAATTTAATTTATTTTAAGTAAAATTTTGAACCAAATTCTTTCAGAAACTCTTTCCCACATTTTATACAGTTTATTTATAAAAAATATAGAAAATGTTTTTTTAGTTTAAATTTTTCGATTTGCTTTATTTTTATACTTCAATTTTTTAAAAAAAAGAAATAAAATTTAACAAAAAATAGTATGGAATGCAAAAAATTCTGAAAAATTATGTTTCCACACTTTTCTTTGTTGACATTTTTTTATTTAAAAAAATATATAAGTTTTCTGGTGTTCAAATTTAATAATAGTAATTAGTTGATTGGAACTGTAGCTAGCTGTGGTTTATATTCCTATTTAAGTATGTATAATAATTAGAAAATAGTTAAAAAAATTGTTAAAACATTTTTTATTGGATTTTAATTTTTTAATTGCAATAAATTTTTTTACACTATATATATGTATTAGAATTAACTTCCTAAAATTATTTTAAACAAGATTTTTAAAGCACCTTTTTAGAAATATGGGTTGTCGAAAAAGTATTTTCGTATTTTTAATTAAATTTCAACTTATTTTTTTTTTAATTTATAGTAATATATAAATAAAGAAATATGTACCATTTTGGTCGGTCACTTTTTACCGGTTTTCCGCTGGAGACATTATTCCATCAGTGTAAAACGAAATTTCCAAATTCCCAGAACGGAAGCGAGCGAACCATTGTTGTGCTACACGAACTGATACAGCATCGTCTCCGTAAACTTCACAAATTTCATTGGCTTGCGGAGCATTTTTATTTTTCTTTTTTTGTATACGAAAATTTCAAAATATAGCGAATATTTCATTATTTTCAATCATTTTTGAACAGCTGTAACTTTTTTTCACCTACCCCGATTTTAATATTTTTTATTTTTTACATACTTTGGTTAAATGAAGCTTAAAATCTCACCTTTCCAACACTATATGATATGACACAATGTGATTAGTAGCACGGGAGATATGCGACTGCAACGACATCTATTGACAAAATACGAAAAGACTTTTTCGACCAATACGTCAGTGCAGTTTGAATATCAGTGACATTAAAGCAACTCTACACCTGAAAAATATTCGCTGCTTATCTACTGATACCTGGTGTTTGAAAACTTATATCTAAGTATCTGATTTATCTGATTTTGCCAGCTGTAGACAGCGGAATATTTTTCTAATCAAATAGAGCACTTCTTCACAAAATTATATTTTTTTAATATATACAAAAAGAATCCAATTAATTTATTTCCAAAGAGTACTTAGGACAACTGCAATTTTGTTTATTTTCGCGTCGTAATATTTCACTTCCCTCAGTTAACACTAAAGGTAAAGCTTGGAGAGAATGAGGTTATAAATTAATTTCTCAGCTCTTTCACAAATATAAGTACATAGTTGAATCATAAAGCGTCATTAAATTGGAAAATACAAACGCTCTAAACTATTCTGATAATCTTAAGCACTAAAAGAGATGATTATGCTATTTCTTTATTAATATATTTTAAAAAGACTGAAATGATGATTAAATGATCTTTGGAACTTTCTCCTTAAAAGTAAAAATGCAAATCGCAAAATTCTACATTTCTTATCATTTTAATTGTTCACCTTATTCGTGGCAAGGAAAACTTTGTCAAGTGCAATCAGTCATGTTGAATATCGAAATCATACGAGATTTTTGTTGAGTTGAAGTAATAAAAGATAAAATCGCCACGCTCACTCAACTTACCAGAACTTCCAAAGAGAGCCCTATATTAGGACCTCATAATGATAAATATCGAGTTTACGCAAAGTTTTTACTGTTACTTTCTCCGCCTTAGGCTTTGGCAGATCCAGTCTCCAATAATTAAAAAAAAAATTTCACCATCTATGGGCATTTTGACAGTATCTCTATGTTGCCTCTTCTCATTTTACAGTCTATGACGTCACCGGGTTTTGGATGGCGCAGTCTAGTTTCCTATTAATGATTGATTAGAACCTAGCTATCCGTTCTCTACATATGTACTTTAGTAACAATTTTAAAGGCAGGCCTACATTACTTACTTACGCTGGCTCTTAAAAACGGTCTCTGAATCATTTTTACCACCATTTTAAATAAGAGCTCTATATCGGAACCTTACTTTTACTGCCAGTTTCAAATAGAGTTTTAGATTCTCACTACCGGTTTTTCAAATAGACTTAAATTAAAAACTCACTCTCTGCTTTCTAAATTATTTTAAGAATCAGTTCCAAGGCGACTCCTACTTACATAAGTATGTACATACATATATTAGAGCCTTACTACCCGCATACTAAAATCAAGAAGCCATCAGAGGCGACCTAAAACTGAAAGTATTGGACCAAAAAATAAAAGTGAAACAGAACAGAAATAATAGAAAATGGATCAGCTACTCTGTCGACTTCTTTTAGCCGTTTTTCTTGAGGACATATAGACACATACTTTCATACATATGTACATACTTTCTGAGCTCAAAACAAAATTGGAAATCATAAGAACAACAGAAGTTTAAAATACTCGTTCTAACTCATTATGGGTAATGTTACACTTCTAGAATCTAGTAGCTAGTAGCTAGTTTGTGCTAAATCTAGTTTTTCCCGAGAATTGTAAGTTGTGCACGCTGTTTTGAGATTCATGTGATTTTCTTTTATCTATTTAAATACATTTGTACATAAAAGAAGCATACAAAGCTATGCATACTCACAAACTTGTATCTCAGGCCAAGTAATTGTGCTTAAAATGAGCTCATGGACATGTAAACAATGTTAGTAAACAAACAGTTTATAACGGTAAAATAAACATTAATTAAAATATCACATGAACATAGAAACGTGCACACTTCTAAGACGTCGCTGCGTCACTTAAAACATACAAAACTATACAAATATATGTATATGTATGTATGCATGTAGGTGAGTATACAATGTAGTTACTAAAAGCATTAGGTTTATGGTGCACAATAATTACTTTGAAGAAAATTGAAAAGAAGAAAACTTTTGTTCTGACTAATGCTAGCGTCTGAGCATGCAGTCGGCAGTGCAGGTAATAGCAGTCAGTGTAAGTTTTCTGACTTCAATAAGAAGTCTCACGTATGTAAAGTAAGAACAATCATCAATCCAGTGCAAAGCGTAGCCTACTTTCTTGATATAGCACACGCTTCCCAGATTTTCTCAGTAATAATGGCGGAACTGGTTTTAAGTAGTAAAAACTTGATTTCGTTGTTCCATCTATTACCTGCAAGAACGCGTTTCATACCCAAAATGTTCACCAAAATCAATCGGACGGACACGTGAGAGATGTCGAGCTCTCTTGCCATCTCTCTAATGCTTGCCTGCTGATTTTTGAGCACCATATCCTCCACTATTTTAATATTTTCATCATAAGAATAGTTTTCATAGTAAGAATTTAATATTTTCATCAGAAGAAGTCGAAAGTCGTCCAGAACGAGGCATGTCTTCAACGACCTTTCGACCGTCTTTTTTCGATTTTATCGTCAACAACAGTGGTGGACGGACAACGCACATGTGGCAAGTTTTCGATGATGTCACAACCTTCACTGAGTGCTGTGTGTCACTCAGATACTTGTGTCCAAAACAAAGTAAACTCTGCAAAATGCTTTTGCTATATTTTCATCTACTCCGTAACTGCGATTTCGTTGGAAGCACCAAATTTCAAGCAAAGTCGCATCGGTTTGGTTTGTGTGCCCCGTTTATATGGACGGCGTAAAATGTAGATGTTAGTATAAGACACTCTAAAGAGCTCAAATCGTTTTAAAATAAGCATAGCTTTATAATACAACGACAAAGCTACTGCCGACTAGACCGAACTGAACTGCCAGTTCAGCTATAGCACTTTTGAGGCAGATTGATTCCAAATACGTCTGAATCTTGAATACTTTTTATGACATATGAACGATCCGAACTTTTGAGGCTGCTTAGTATATGTACTGCTTCTTGAACCTTAAAATAATAATTTTTCAGAAATTTAAAGTCGGGAAATTGAAGCTCAGTATGGAGCCATTAATTAACTTATCTTATATTCAATTTCTTCACCGTAAAGCACAATTCTGCTTCCAGGGAAACTCCAGATCATATTAAAATGAATTCTTCTACTTCGATTCAAAGCAGTTCTGGTCTTCTCTTTTGTAGTAGTACCACAAAATAGAAGTGCCAAAACACGACCTCAATAAGAAGGCCCCTTTCTTCGTACGTTCAACTACATGAGGGATTTCCTAGTTTATTAGGATTCAACCGACCAATCTTCAATTAGGGTTTACGCTCTAAGCTCAAAAATCTAAATGGATGGGTGATTTTGGAAAAAGATAAGATCGATTGTCAACAATTCCTTCTTTAGTTACTTAGCGAAACATCGTTGAAAGATTTTCTCACACCTTCTGCCATCAAGGTAATGTTTGCTGCGATAGCGGCCCTTTGTGAATATATGATGTACTATAGTTGGATATAAGTAGTTGTTACCCGGCGACAGCAAAAACCATGCCTAAACTAACCCTACTGCATAAAGGTACTAAACAGCAGACGTAAGATTATTGGATCACACTATAATATAAGACCGAGAGAAGAGTTAATAAAAGCAGAAAAGCATCTTGGATTCACGCCTTAGATCCACATCTTTAGCATTACGGTTGATTATTGATGACTTTTGACACATGGAGATATGAGATCCAACTACATTACTTTTATGATTTCAGAACCACTATTAGACTTAACGAACTAACTGTTGTGGTTTCTTTGCCATCAATAAACGGAAGCACATCCGTTCAGCTGCTGCTTATTACCTTGAATTAGGAAGTTGTATGTAAAAGAACAGACATAATACCAGCATGTCACAAAATATCAGCGAAGCATTTGGAAATTATAGGACAAAATCCATATGCGTGTCTTGTAACTCTTTATTTTCCACGTGTGCTAGGGGACTCCATCAACACAAGCCCGGCCAATTGTTTCATAAAGCTCCCGCAATAAAAAATAACAACAATAATAATGCGGGAAAATTGATGCGACATGACGCCAAAAATTTTCTTGTGCCAAAAACGACTGACAGCCGACAGCCAGCCAACTGAGTGGCCCAAGCCACCACCTCACCTCGCTAATCGAATTTACGAAATGCCTTGCAGAAACCCGCACAAATTTCGCATAAACTTCGCAAATTCTTTTAGCCGCCATTCAACTGTCAGAGACATGTAGTCTGCGCTCTCCATAATTTAATGCCACCTGCTGTCAGCGACGCGAATGGCGAAAGCCTTAAAAAGAGTTTCACTGTGCAACACGCACTTGCAACATCAACAACAACAACCACTCTGACTACGCGCGAGTTGTAATGTCAATATTTATGTTTATTTTATTACGCAAATATATTTTTGTATGCAAGCTTTCTATTTCGCTTGAAAACACGCTTTTCCGTTAGCTTTTCTGGTTAGCCTCTCTTCCACGTATGCAAATTTAAAGTCATTATCGTCCTTTTTCCTACTCCACGCATTTACTTTTCGAAATTTTCTGCAACATATTTGACACATGGTGATTTCAAAAGAAGAAAACATAAAAATAATAAAAATAAAAGAAAATCGCGAAGTCGAATATTTGCTTTTGTATCTAAGTATGTATTTTGGGCAGCGATTGAATTTATATTATACTTACATATGTACATAATTGGCTAGTGCCTTTGAATGCTTTGCGGTCTTCCTTTAGAGTAAGTTTATTGAGTTTGAGCCCTATCTTCAAGTATAATCATACTTGTACGTATGTATGTGAACCCTGCGGTACTGATATCGGGTCTTCCCGTGGAAAATAATATAGAAATAGTTGTTTTTGACTAATAGATTGAATTGAGATCTTCTGGAATTGTAATGCTTAACGTTTTCCCTTTTCCCCTTCTTGATCTCTCGAAAATTTTGTGAAATTCCAGTTATGTCCAAACACTGGATATATGTTTATTGAGCACAACTCAATCTTGCATAGGGCAGTTTTGGTTCTTTGCGATACCAGAAGCAGTTCAGTTACTACCATAAGTCCATGAGGAGTAGTCATTCTTTAGGAAGCTTGCACTTGACGCGAGTTTCAACAGACTCTGTGGCCTTAATATCAATACCTCTAACATAGTGTCATACCGTGAATACTCCAAATGCTTAGAGCGAAGTCTTTTCAAATCGGGACAAGTGCCCAATAAGGATTGTACTTAACGATCTTCTCGGAGCGCATGTCGAACGAATAAATATTTAAACAACAAATCGATTGTATTCGTTAATTCCAAAATAATGTAGATCAAAGCCAATGCTAACTGAAATGTGCTGCCTAAAATTCAGTTGCGCATCAAGAGCTAATAGTCGCGAAAGTTTGTGTCGTCTTTAATCTAAATTCGTCCCTTAACATTGAAAAGTTCTTTTTTGCACCTGTGATTTCTAGACTTCCCTGGGAGAGCACAAAATGTTGCCGAAAATTTGTATCCCAAAGCCTCTTCTAACATACTTTATTAACAGCTGATTGTCTAATGTATGCAACTAATAAAGAACTATTTCAGACCGAAATTGTGGGCATAGTGGAAGGTGCCAAGTGAGCTCATACTCTAATCAGCAAGTCCATAAACATTCTAGCCAAGCGGCAATTAAGTATATCCGTAACGCCGATACTAAGTCTTATTGCGTTAGGGTATGCAAGCTGGCAATAACTAAACTTTTTGCCGATAACTCGATTAATATTCCGTACCTGGTCATACAGTAGGAAGAAGGTTTCAGAAGGAACTGAAAAAGCAGACAAGCTGGTCAGCTGGGGGGTAGCTAGGGACACCAAAGCCATAAGTTGCCTCAGGTCATTTAGCTCCCTCAAGGGTGTTTGAAGCAATGGCTCCAGAGGAACACTTGAGGTCTTGAAACACAAGCAATGAAAGGCACAACGCTCTCTTTGGGATAGTGTTGATGGTGGATAGACCAAAACGTTTCCACTTCTAGATAAAAGAGAGTTCAGTAATATTGTAGTTATCATCATAGGGTTCTTACCCTTAAGATTCTACCTTTAGAAAAAGGGGAAAAGTGGAGTCGGCCGAATTTGAACATTATTCATGCTAATGCCCAGCCTTCAGTCGCTCCCATTGCTGGAACTCAAGAAACATTAGGCAGCTGGGGACGAAACGAATCCGATTTTTACCAAATCCACTAAGTTGCTGGATAATTGGTTACCACCCGGAAGCACAATTGGCCTAATGATGCCGCTTTCAGTCTGGCGCTCATGTGGCTTCCTTTTCAACCAGCCAATAAAGAATTAGAAGCAAAAGAGTTGTTTTCCATGCTTTACAAACAATTTCTCAAAATAAAAAGACCTAGTAGAAATGTGCTGCCTTGAAGCCGCCTCAGCTTCCGGAAACACCTGTAACTTGAAAGCTACAAGTAATCTTTATAGAATGTAGCCACTTTATAACTTTATTAGGCACTATGAGTATGACATCTCTCTGTGGCACTTTCAACTCTCTTCAAAGCTGTATATAATGTATACATATCTGCTTGCGAATAAATATGTATATATGTATGTATGTAAGTATGTAGTAGGTAGTTGCTTGCACTTTAGATGTCAGGGAAAAGTTTGCTCTGGTAAAGCCACTTGTGTATCGTCTAGTCAGCTGATGTGAAAGCAACAAGAAGCAATTTCATGGACACTGGGTCGATGTCTTCCGCGCCAGAAATCAACTGTCTATCGGCTGCAATAACTAGTTAGTCGCTTGTTGTTATAATTGTTGTTGTGCAAACCGCACTTAAGAATCATTATTCAGAATCACAAACAACATGCGATGCCGTTGTGCCGAGAGCAATGCACTGCACGGCCGAGTGGACCGGTAATAATCTTATGAGCACACACACACATAGAAATATGGATGCATTTATAGTATGTATGAACGTGTGTATGTGTTTGATTGTTGCCGACTGCAATGAGTTTTGCACTGATAATAAAATGCGTGCAAAAGAAATAAAACGGTGAATGTGGAAAAAGTTGAAAGCGGTGTGAATTGGCAAAGAAAGCAGATGGCGAAATCTTCAACTTTGATTGACACTGATTGATACTGAATGGATTTATTGTGTACAAAGTCATCATGAGTGCTGTAAATACAATAAACATGTGCACACGTACCACTCTGTACATAAACTTGTAACGTTTAGTATATTTCTTCTTATAGCAGTTGGAATAAATAAGAGAATGAGATAAAATTAATATACATATAACTGTAAATAAATAATTAAATGAATAATAATATGTGGAGAGCTGCTTTCTGAAATGCAATTACTTTTCGATAAAATAAAAATATGCCACAACTTCTTCTACACCGAAGTACTATATCCCTCACAAATGCAAAATATTCCTTACAAGACATTGATTCCGATTGTTCACTTTGTGTGCCAGTTACATGTTGTAGTAATCCGATCTGAACAATATCTTCGGTCGAATCAAATCGGTAGCCCGTTAAACAAAAATTTGACCATACAATCATTAATCGTTCAGTGCCCAAAATTTCAGTTCGACATCTTAAAAACTGGGGGATTAGTTCGCGTATATACAGATGGGCTTAATTCATTCTTTCTTCTGGATGCTACATAATTCGTGGTAAACTTTATATACCGTATTTGTGATTTAAATATTCATTTTAGTAAAAATATGTTGCAAAAAGCTGTGAGAGTGAAACACCTGTTACCAGAACTTTAGAAGTTATCTAATTTTACTAATGTGGGCAAAAACTAGTAAGACTTTTAATTTCGTACGAAAATCCATTTGTCGACATATTTTTCTTCTAGATTGATCAGCGACTTTTGTGCCAAATGTCACATCAAATAAATCATAAATAATCATTAGTGTTTAGTATACGTTTGTCTTTTTGAAGTACATCAAGTGCATTCGGCAATTTTTACGAAGAGTGAAATTATACAAGAAAGATGTGCCATTAAATTGTGTGTGAGGAATAAAATTTTTGGTACCGAAACGTTCAGGGGTCGAATCGTTACATCCGTGCACGGATCGGCAAATTAATTCAAAGAGAATTACGTGATACGTCAATCGTATGCGATGATTGGCATTATGACATACGATAGCAAACGGATCGTAATGTATTTTCAATTCACAATAGTTTTTAAATCCCACATTGCCTTGGATCGTATTTTTAGGTTACAATAGATGTGGAACTGTCAAAACTGTTGCGAAATTTTCAATAAACTACCAGAAGCTAATTAAATATCAAAATGAATTCATGTTTGTTTTTTTATTTGAGCTCTAGTGAAAGTAATGGGCATAAAAAAGTAGTGCGGAGGTAGCTAGGAGATCCTAGCAATAGCGTAGGTATAAAAAAAATTATGAATCCTCATTAATAAAATTTTCTTTGTAGATGTATCGTTGAACAAAGCATTGAAATCTTAAAAAGACGGTGGAGTATTTGAAGATATGACAAGAGAAGAAGGTATTACCCCACAAAAGTGGAAGATTTGCTAACATTTGTGAGGCATTACATAACATCTGCATAAAATTTACAATTAGTTACGACCCTCAAAAATTGCGATTCTTATCACACACAAGAAATGGACAACGGGGTAGCGAACAGCTTCACCGCAATCGACCAAATAAATAATTTTAATTCAAAAATATATATATCCTTTTCCTTGTTAATAATTTTATTTTTATTGGCAACTAAAATACAAAAATTTGATCACATAAATAATTTTTTATTAATTTTTAATGAGATATTCCATTCATTGGTTTCTTGTTCTTTATTCCTAAAAATTATAAAAAACTTGAAATTTAAAAAAATTTTGCTCACACTTCCATAAATTTGTATATTACGATTGGTAATTTGCGTTCGAACGACCTTTCGAACGAACGGATACGTTTATATACTCGTTCACGTGTGTCATCATGCCAGATTACAATAGAAGCGTTACGATCACGTATATAAGCGTTACGATCACGTATGTCATAATAAGAAATACAGACTTTTACGTGACGAGTGATACGTTCACGGATGTAACGATTCGCCCCCAGAATGTTGAGAAAGGCCTTCGGTGATAATTTGGTTGGTAAAAATTATTCAAAGAGGGTCGAGAACGCGTTGACGACGAACCATGTCCAGGACGGCAATCAACTGATGATTAATAAAATAAAGGAATTGGTGCTTGAGAATCGCATATTAACAGTCAAGATTATAATGGGTGCGTTGGAATATCAGAAGGATCAGTGAAACCCATTTAGAAAGACTATTTGGGCCTTCGAAAAGTGAAAACAGAATTGGTTCCAAAATCAATACATTTTTTTTTGAAAACAGCGACGCGTTAATAAGAAAATCGTCCTCGAAAAATATTTTCCGACTACCAGGATGACATAAAATGTATCATTATTGGCGATAAGTCTTAGATCTATGCTTACTGCCCAGAAATAGATGATCAATCGAATCGAATCCCTTAAAAACCACGTTAAAGCAGGTCGAAATAAAAGCTTTGTTGGCAGTTTTTTTGATTATCGAGGTGTTGTGCATTCCGACCGGCTAAACTATCAACAATTTGAGTGTCATGCGTAGTTTTCGCGAAGCCATTTTTAAAAAGAGGCCGGAATTATGTACCGACAACTCTTTATTTTTGCACCACGATAATGTACCGCCAAATTTCCAACCAATATCCAACCACCACATTCGTCTGATTTAGCTTCGTGTGATTTCTGGCTACTCAGCAAACTCAAACGATTGCTCCGGTGAAATCGTTTTGAGTCAATTGAAGACATTAAACGTTTATCGCTAGGGGTATTGAAGGCTATTCCGGAAATTGACTTTAACAACTGTTTCGAGGATTGGAAAAAACGATGGCAAAAGTATATTGAGACTAAAGGGGATTACATTCAAGGGACGATATAGCTTTTGAAGAATTAATTAAGAATTTGAAAATTATGAAGAAAGTCTTACCATTTTTTGCTCCTAGTAGTATAAATAATGTGAGTACTAATTTTTAAGATACTGGTCACTTTTGAAGCGACATGGAATTAGTTTTGTAGAGGATCAGGGCAGCTAATTTTCCCTATTGTTTGTATTTTTCATGATCATATAAATTATTTTCCTAATTTTGTAATTTAAAGAAAATTGTAGAAAATTTTATGGTACAATTTTCATTTATATTCAGATTATTAATAAAGATTTGCTTAAGCTTGCGCTCCTAAATGTAGGCAACGTGAACTTATTTTTCATAGAAAATGATTGTGTACTAATGTATTTTTCAATCATGCTGCTTGGTTTCAAGCTTCGCTGTACATCACTGGTCCTATATTTGAATTGGTAGATGAAAAGCTGGGTTTGCTAGACATTATAAAGGGTTTTGGGTATAAAATTCAACATACAAGTTGCGTTCCAAAGTAAACAGGGCTTTCAAAAAAAAAAACAGAAAAAATGGTTTTTTGGCAAAATCAATTTATTTTATTCAAAACAGTCTCTTTCTGCTTCAATTCCACTTTTGCACGGTCTGAAAGCATGTCAAACAAGTGTTTTAGCTCGTTGGCCGGCATGGCCGCCAGTATGCCGGTGCAAGCCTTTTGAATGGCCTCTACGTCTCCATAACGCTTTCCTTTCATGGGCAAATGCATTTTTCCGAAAAAGAAGAAGTAGCAATTTGTGCGGTGCCGTATCAGATGAATACGGATAGTGGTTAATGGTTAAAATATAATTTTTGCTAAATAATCGTTCTTCGAATGTTGGATTCTGAGCAATTTTTGGTCGTCAGTCAATTTGTGCGGAACAAACCGTGCATACACCTTTCGTAAGCCCAAATGTTCGGTCAAAATGCGATAAATAGATGTTTTGGAGATGTTCAATTCCATTTCCATGAATTTCAATGATAATTTCGGCTGATTTTTGATGAATTCACGCACAGTTTCGATGGAATTTCCGGTGATCATGGATTTTATAGGGCCCACATGTTCGGCGTCATTCTCATGTCCTCACGACCACTTTGAAAATGTTGAAACCACTCGTGCACTCTGCTATGGAATAGGCAACCATCGCCATAAACTTGTTTCATCAATTGAAAAGTTTCGTTAAAAGTATTACCAATTTTAAAACAAAATTTAATGTACTGACACCTAAAACGCAATAACTTCACTTCCAGTTTTTGAAATGTCATGAAATTCTCACTGGACAATCAATAAAGATAGCAGATTCTAACGCATCAGTCGACATATAGATGGTGCACCAGGGGACGCTAGATTCAAAAGGTTCTGTTTACTTTGGAACGCACCTTGTGTTAAGCAATTTTAATTTATATAACTCATATTATATTTTGCGCTAAAAACATTATGCTTTATACATTTATTCATACAATCTTTATCTTATAAATTAAGGAACTATCTCAACGAAACTACATTTCTATTTTTTAAATTTTTTGGTTATTATTTAAGCATGTGAAAGTTTTTCGGTGTTAATGGCTGATAAGATCTCATTATTTATATTAATGTATTTACCTTTGCATATTTTTGTATTTATAGAATCTAATCACATTTCAAATACATTATTATCAAATTTATGTCTGAACTATTAAAACTAATAACTAAAATTTCCTTTTTTATCTTTTTTTTACAGGTGAGTCCCACTGCTAATTGCTAATTACTGCTGGCTAGACCAGTTATACAGACACTGTCTACACTTACTTTCAATTCCAGGTTTTTATATTTACATACAAGCAAAACATAAATTATTTCCTCATATAAATTAAACTCACTTTATCAGTTTTAGTAAATATGCTTACTAATATACTCGTAAATATCTATTAAGATAAACAAGGAAATATTTAAATACCTGCTCACCTTAATGTAGTCATTGGGTATGCAAGTAAAGCAAATCATTTACATATACACACTTATTTATATACTATCTATGTATATATACATATTGACATATTTACTCAACCTTATTTCTCAACGCATGTGAATCAAATATATCAAAGATAAAGCGCAGATAAGATTTAAACGGCGACTACTGGCGCACATTTTTATCTACTTCAATTGCGCTAATGTAGATATGTACATATAAACATTAACAGCAAGTATCCGAATGTATGCATAAATGTCGCCGCATAAATGCCGGTTTTATGTGCACAACAATTGTGTTATTTTTTATCGTTTTCTTAATGAGTAATGTCGTATCTTTTCTTTTTGAAGTGATAAACACATTTCTATGAATGAAAGTTTATTCATTAAATTCCCGTTATATTTTCAGCTGTTAGTAAGTAAGACATTTTGGAAGTCATGAAAATTATAATTGTTGCATTTGTAAAGCGGGCTGCAACTTTGAATACAGCGTACGGTGGGTGTAAAGCAGCAAAAAAAAAATAATAAAAATATATATGTATTTATAAATTTTTTAATATTTTATAAAAAAAAGAGTCATAAAATTTTTGAATTTTTTTTTTCTAATTCAGTAAAAAATGGATAATTTTCTCACACATAATATAATCATCGTTTCAGCCAACTCTTACAAATTTTATGCAAATACGATAATGAAAATAGGAATATTTATCAACGAAAATGTTTTTTTTTTTCGTTGGATTTGGCTCGTCTTGGAAGACCCACACGGTCGATTGCTGTTTTGTTTCGGGCTCATACGCATTGATCCATGATTCGTCACCTGCGACGATCTTATAAACGTCTTTTGAAGCACCGCGATCGTATTTTTTCAGCATTTCTTTACACCAATCCACACTAGCCTTTTTTTGAGCGATTGTCAAATTGTGCGGTATCCAACGAGAACAAACCTTTTTTACGGCCAGGTGTTCATGCAATATCGAATGTATGCTGGTGGGAGAAATGCCTAGGCATGCCTCTATATGAAGGTATGTTACATGACGGTCTTGCATTATCAGTTCACGTACGGCATCGATGTTTTCTGGCACAACGGCTGTTTTTGGACGACCTTCACGGAATTCGTCTTTGAGCGAGCGTCGTCCACGATTGAATTCGTTGTAACAGTTTTTCACAGTGCTATAGGATGGTGCTTCATAGCCATACCCAGATTTTAGTTCATCGATGCACTCTTGTCGTGATAATCCACGTCGAAAGTTGTGAAAAATGATCGCACGAAAATGTACACGAGTTAATTCCATTTTTTGGCCGAGATGAATTTTTTAATTCCCTGTAAATAAAACAATTCACGATTAAATGACAAAACGTTCTGAGTGATGTTATGCTAAAAAATATCAAACTTTCCAATGGAAATGTCAGATTGCACCTGGCAACACTTAGTGTTGCCTAGTCCAGAAATATATATAGCAGCCTATGTATTGTTTTTACATGTGACCCGATACAAAAGATAAAAATATAGAATTTTTTACATTGTTTAGTGCAAACAGGAAAATGGAGAGAAAAATGGAAAATAGGAGAAAACAGCAGATTTTGTTTTCTATCACCATAAATTTTGCTCTAAAATTCTATCATTGGAGTGGACCGAATCAACAAATAAATGAAGTTTATTTCTATATTTATTGATATCTTAGTATATAAAAATCACGTGTCACGTTGTTTGTTTTTGATGGACTCCTAAACTACTGAACCGATTTTAATGAAATTTTTAACACTGTGTGCAGTTTGGTCCAACTTGAAAGATAGGATAGTTTATAACTCTCCTTATAGTCGCATTATTTATTTATTGCAAATTATTTGTTTATTATTAGCAAAGAGCTATCCACCAGTTGGTGGCGCTAACAGCGGTATTGCGTAAGTGTGGTATGTTACAGTAGATGGCGCTAAAAACATTAAATGAAAATGCGTTGTTTGAAGTTTATATTATTTGTGGTAAAGTTATACGAGTCTATGACTTCCAAAAAAAAATAAAAATTGGGCGGGGCGAAGTTCGCCGGGTCAGCTAGTACTTGTATGTATCTTTACATATTTCTCATTAGATCACAATGTCTTTTTTTCTGTTTACCAGGTTGTTCAGTAAGTTTTGTCGTTCGATAAGAGAGGGCGTTGCTACAAAATTATTTTTGTTTTGTTGGTAACCTCTTTATATGAACTTATGTTAAGCTTCATTTCAATCTGTCAATTCATTCTTTGTTTACAAGTCATTTAACGAATGTTAAAAATGTATAATGATTGTTCACAATTTCACAAAGATGGGTTGCTGAATTTAATCGTGGTCGCACAAGCCTTGAAGACGATCAGCGTGAAGGGCGTCCAAAAAGCACATCAACACCAGAAATGATGGCCAAAATACAGGATATGGTTTTGGAAGATCGTCAATTGACTAATAGAGGTTTAGTAGAGGCTCTAAATATCTGATTATGTGGATGGAACTTGAGTCTGTCACCATGATCCTGAATCAAAACAAGAGTTGAAGGAATAAATTCGTGAAAAAAAGAAAGAAAAAAATAATTTTTCATAAGGACAATGCAACGTGTCACAAGAGAATTTTGACAAAGGCTAAAATCCATGAAATAAAGTTCAAATTTTTAAAGCATGCACTGTATTCCCCAAATTTGTCCCCAGCGACTTCCATTTGTTTCCAGAACTCAAATAATTTATGTGTGCAAGCATTTTTCATCAAATGAAGAGATCATAACTGTTGTTACAGCGTACGACCTTCCATATTCTCATTTCAGCGATGGGACCACAGAGTAGAGGATCGTTGAAGCAAGTGTGTAAATGTTCAGGGAGATTATATTGATTAACAAAGTGCATTTTGAATCATAAAATTGTGTTTTTCTTATCAAACGACAAAACTTATTAAACAACTTGGTAAACCATTATATCTGTATCAATTGTTCTTGGATATACAAGAACTCTACTTTGAAATGTTTCCCATAATAAATTAACTGGTTTTAATTGGCACAAGGCACACTACCTCTTACCAACTTATAGTCAATATAATCGCGTTAGTGAGCGTACTATTTGTAATACCATTATCCTATCTTGAGACATATAATTCATTATTGGATAATATTCTACCGAATAGACCACGTCCAGCAGGCAGTAAAGAAAATATAGCAGCAATAACTGGGAGTGTACACGAAAACTATATCGATTCGGCGCCATTCGCAATAACTTCGACTGACGTATAGAACGATTTGGCGCATTTTTCGTCGAGATTTTAAATTCAAAGCATACAAAGTACAACTTTTGCAAACTCTAAAGCCGCTAAACCTTCTCATGCGACATCGTTTCATTCTATGGGCTCTTGAAAATTTCCAAGAAGATCCGCCGTTTTCGTGATAAAATGTTTTTCAGCGATGAGCCCCATTTCTGGCTTACTGGGTGGTATATAAACAAGCAAAGATGTTGCATTTGAAAAGAAGAGCAACCTGAAGAGATTCATTCACGAGCTGCCAATTCTTACAGAAAAAAACAACGGTTTGATGTGGTTTGTGAACCGATAGAATCATCGGTCTATATTTCTTCAAAAATGATGCCGGTGAGAACGTAAACGTCAATGACGACCGTTACCGCTGAAGACCGACTATTTGATCTCTGAAATTGAAGCTCGTCATCTTGGCGATATCTGGTTTCAACAAGACGGTGCCACTTTCTACACATCACATCAATCAATTGATTTATCTATAGAAATTTAAAGCTCCATCCGAGTATCTGCAGCACAAGTATGGAATTAGATATTATCCAAACTACGAAAAGTTGTAAGCTTCTGGTATTCATGTCTTTTAAAAGATTGCACATTATAATTATGCCTGTTAAGAGGCAGCAGTGTGTTTTAGGGTATCTCGGTACCCTCATTTCGTCCGCAACGATATCAGCGAGTATATAAGAATATGTGATTTACTTCCCTCGCAAATTCGGCCGCAAAAGTTAGTTAACTAGTTTTGTATAAGCATTTGGGGACACAAAAAAGTGAAAGTTCCAAGGAGAACTTTCGCTAAACACTGTCTTGCTCTTCTCCATTGAATTTATAAATGTGAGTATGTGTTATACTATATACATATTTGCTTTTACTTCTTACTAATGTCCTCGCACATGATTTTCTTTTCATCAAATCAACATTGTATATATGTACATATGTTAGATGCCTTATACAAGTACATGTGCTTTTGAAAACAAGTTACCTTCGTAAATAAATACGCGAGCATACTAGTTTTCTTGAGTGGCATACATCTGATATTTATCCGCTCCACTGATCAAATAGCCGTGTGGATAGGTGTGCTAAGTTGCCATTACCATGTCTCCACATTTCATCTAGTACACATTTTCTTTAGCACTATTTGCTGTAACTATGTTACAACTATTACCATTTATAAAATTATCTGTACGAGCCAGCTACCGGGTTGTATATAAGCGGGCTTGAGCCAGATTGATTTGTACGCAAGATGTAAAAACAACAAATAAACAAAAATATTGGTAAGCAGTTTTATTGTCACTTTATAAATATGTATATATCTGACACACAAATTGAGGATCAAATAGATATATCATAAAAAGAACCGATTTCAAAATGAATTGAAAAAGTTAAAACATAGGAAGGCCCTTATGAAGACCAACCTACTAAATATATTTTTAATATTGACCAACTTAGATTAGAAATATTTAGTAGAAGAGATTCTACCTTACTAAAGAGATAAAATTGTAAATTTCCTTAAACAAATGCCAACCTGAAGGCATTAAATAAATGGCGTTACCAATCCAAACCTACACAGCTTCAATTTGTGAACTATTGTATTTTTCTTCTAATTACACATTCACAAGCCTGCAATCACCACAATTATCAACGCAACTAAAGCAGAGAGTCGTAGTGGACTTCCACCACTAGTTTCTTGTGCGAAAAGTTCATCCCACAATGCATATCGTTCAAGAAAAGGTGCCTGATCAACATACATCACGTCGTTATTGTAGAGTGTTTTAATATCATCAGGGTCTACTGGTGGCCAATCAATACTTATGCTCGTTTCAAATGAACTAAACAAAATTCGAAAGTTTAGAGTAATCGCGTGTTTCCGAAAGCTTCACTAATACTCACCCGCAATGGGCAAAAGTTTCGAATATATGCACCATGCGCTCTACCATAAACATACTAGGTGAGTCTATTGCAAACTGAGGACCATACCATGTGCTCGGCATAACATATTTCAAGTCATCCGCATGAACGACGCCTGTAAGAGAAAATATCATTTTATTACTGACTCATTATTTTAATAATAAGATGTATCGTTGGAAATTATGGCGATAGATTTTTGTATCATTTGTAAACCATTTTCTCCGCTATTCTAATTGATTAATATACTCAAACCACTTAGTATTCAGAATTTGACAACTTCTTCTATTTATCGCTCGCTATCCGTTCTGGTCTCTGTTTTTTCCTCTACGCTTTTGAAGCATGAATATTTCAAACATTTTGTTTTTAAAAATCTTAATAAGTACAAGAATACAATATATTTTTCCAATTACCTTGAGAATTTCCATTGTGATCAGGCCTCAAGCTTGGGTTGCTTTCATAATCGAAGCGGTAATAGAAAACATTCATGAATCTACTAGCCAACCGTACCAAATTATATACACCATGACCAATAATACCATCCGAGAACACATGTCCCAATGGGTATAGATTTCCTTTAGTTATATTTGTATGATTTCCGAAATAAAATAGCTGTAATTTTTCACCGCGCCAAGCATGATCTTCACTTTCACTTCCAGCCGACCAATTTTTATATAAGAAAAGTTCTGGTGCATAGCGTGCAAAGTTTTTACTGATATCGTTCAGTAAGCCGGTGTTGTTTTCTTGATCTGCAAGAAAAAATATTAAGTTTGACTCATTTGCGGGCGGCATCTTTTAAGAATAACTTACGATAAGCATGGAAGTCACACTCATTTTTTGTGAATCCTGCCATAAGTGGCACATTATTGGTTCTATTGTGACGAAAGGTGTCCGTTGGATGTTCCAGCAAAAAATTTCCATCGATCTCATAATTCCACTTCATATTAATGAAACCATAATATTCCCATGTAGCACATACCTCAATAATCTTTTGCCAGGGCGCAGCGCGTAAGCAGTCCAATAGCTCTTTTGGACTGTATTTGGGACAACTGAGCTCTTCCGCCAATTTCCGTGTCCAATGTAGGTTGTCGATTACGAATTCACTCGTAGCGCTGCCGCTCATGGCGATGGCACGATGAAAGAGATTCGCTGATAATGGTGATGCCATATGTAATGTCACAGCCATTGCGCCGGCGCTCATACCAAATATCGTCACTCTATTGGGATTCCCGCCAAAGTTACGTATGTGCGACTGCACCCATTTTAGGGCCAACACTTGATCCAGATAACCAAAATTACCGAGCGCTTCTGCAGTCCTTGTGCTTAAGAAGCCCAACGCACCCAAACGATAGTTGAAAGTAACCAAAATCACTTGGGCATCGAGTAAGTATTGCGGTCCCGCCTCATACACACTATGTCCGCTCCCAATCTTATTTGAACCGCCGTGTATGTAAACCAGTACTGACCAGCCTTGCACAATTTCACTGCTCGTGTAAACGTTGAGTTTCAGACAATCTTCACTCATTGGTACCGATCTACCAGGTTGTGGGCAGATGGGACTATCCTCAATGGCGTCCAATGTATCGTTCCATGCCTCCACGGGCACTGGCGCCGCAAAACGACGTATACCAACCGGTTCCTGTGTATAAGGTATGCCACGATAGGCGAATATATCCCGACCATTTACAGTTTTCAAGACACTGCCTCGTATCGTACCCAGATCGGTTTCAACAAGCGGTTCACGTCTAGTTGACTGCTGCAACGTTGGCACCACAAAGAACAAGAACAGCAATGTGGCGCCGATAATATCCTTAAACCTCAACATTTCAATGGTTTTACATCGACTGTAAGATGTGAACTTTTTATACCGTAGTCTAATACTTAGTTTGTCGTTTATAACATTTATATAGCTTACTAGATTAGATTGGTTACCGTTTATTGAGCATCGCGTGTGTTGGCCTATCGCCATGCAGGGGATAAGATTATACAAAATAATCTTTTATTTTTAGGCACTAGGGGGCAAAACAGCGAAAGTTTTATAAAATTTTCGGTGAACATTAGCGATGTGAAAGGCGAGATTATAGATTCGAATATCGATAGGTTAGCTTGTCTATATGATAACCGATATAGATCTGTGTTAATTAGGATCTGTGTTTGAACTTATCTCTGTTTCTGGCACCTAATCCATATTCTCACCTTAAGAACCAATATCTAGTTCTTGTCTATAATAAATAAAAGATATTTTGTTTTAAGCTTTTGGAGAGAAAAAAAAAACAAGTTTCAGTTTTTTAGCGATCAGTTGGTGTTGACTTCGAGTATAAAAGGCTCCCAAAGTATATTACTCAAGTAATATTGTTATTCTCATTCTCTCTGTTTCACTGTCGATAACTTGAAACTTCGAACTCCTGCCGGTAACTCAACTAACTTCTTTTAATTCGAATCATTTAAATAATTATTCTGTGAGAAACTTCTGCCGATTATACTTGTATACAAATATTTTTCATACGATCTCATTCATGTATGTAAACCACCCAAAAAAGTTTTATGACAGTCAGCAGGTCATGTATTTTTGCAGCACTATTGATATCAGTATATTATTTTAGATGAAATGAAATAACAAGCTTTTACAAAGTCTCCGAGTTAATCTGAACTTTGAACTTTTAAACAAAACAATTTTAAAGTTTTTTCTATTAATAACAACAATAAATCATTAAAATGATTATTCAATCCTCTCGAGATACCGTTTTAAAGGTAATTGAAAGAAACTTTGTACATACTTAATCCTATAAGTTCTGTTATAAGTTCAGTCCGTTATTAAAATGAAACTATAAAATATTTCTTGCCATGGTCTTAAACTCTGACCACAAACTGTAGTCCAAGGAATTGGAATTGGGACTTCTAGAAGACAATCATCTGCAACCGTGAAACCCGAAATATTGCTCCACTGCTCTTCCTTAGAGAGGATATTGTTTGTTAACAGCTTCACAAATCAATCTAAACCATTCTGCTAAAAAACTTTTTTCACAGTTTTAACCCACTTTTCACAGAAGTGATGACTAAATCATAAGAGCGGTTGGGTGACTAGATGGTGGTTGAACCCTTGGATTAACATTGTTACCGTCTTTGGAAGCTTTTACGTAGCTTTTGTCGTTTTGCGATGAATATATGGAATATGTGGAAGAACATCATATGCCCATCAAAGTCATTTACGACTCTGGGCTTAATTATTTCTTTGTAAACCTTTCTATTCAAGAAGAAAGAAAAAAGGATTGAGAAGTTAATTTACTACTTATCACATCTAAACATATATAGTAGAGATATGAGATCAGAATTTTTTTGTATCGTTTTCTAGCAACCAAAATTTTATAAATTTTAAACTGAAGTACTCGAAACTTTCATAAGGGCACGAAGCTTTCTCTTCAAAAGCTTGAGTATGTAAAATAAAAAATAAAGAATATTTTTTACTTTTAGTTCTGAAATCTGCTTTCATAGATCCATATGCCATCGTTAAGCAACCACTCGCTTGAAAGAAGAAGTCGACATAAAGCTCTTCGTTTTATTACAAGTGTTTATTGCTACGTGAAAGCACAATTCTTAATTTTTTGTTCTGAGATCAGCCCTCGGAGCTTTCACAGGCGCTCAAAGCGTTTGCTTTTAAAGCTTAAATAAAAAGGTTCACTTTGTTTTCAAGTCTTTGTTGCTACATGGAAGTGCTATTCTTAATTTTTGATCTGAGGTCAGCCCTCGGTGCTTTCACAGGCGCTCAAAGCTTTTCCTTACAAAGTTTAAATTGGAAGGTTTACTTTACTTTCAAGTGTTTAAAAGTTCCCGTACGAGTTGAAACAACAATCACTTCATATAATTAAATTTTTTTCTATTGACTGACCGACCCAAACCAGCGCGACTATAAAAAGGTGACGCAACATAATTTCCATAAAATGTTTGAAATCAAATTTTTTGCTTGCACTTCAACAGCCAGACTATTATTACATTTTTAGGTGTAATACAAGTTCAACATTCGAAATGCTAACAGCTTTCTAATTATGCAATAGATCGCATGCCGACTGCCGGCGCATAACTGCAACTTTGCAATTGTAGACGCGCGTACTTTCATTCGAACATACATACATTTCGACTCTTTACAATGTTGCTTAATTTTATGCAGTGCTTTCAACATATTCCAAATATTTTTATATACATATGTACGTATTGCATGTAAGTGTGTTTGTCTGCGTAGATCAGTTGTCTATGAAAATAAAAGCATTGAAAGCAATGAGCTTAATTAAAAGTGCCGTAAGTGGCGCTCAGCTAATGAGTAATAAAAATGTGGCTAAGCAGCATTATTCACACACTTGATCCACAGCACAGCTGTTGTTGTAATAAAAAAGAAATGTTGTTGGAAAAATGCAAAATAATAATTAAATAAAATAATGGACTACAACAACAAATATGTGCTTGAACATGCGACTTTTGGCATTAAATTAGCAGCGCGCGGTTGCCAAGCTGCTTTGTAGCATTTTTGTCATTTCTACGAGCTGCGGAAAAGCAGCCAAGACGCCGTTAATCTCAGGTCACATCTTTTGTTTTAATTATGTAAAATTTAATTTGTGCGTTGGAAAAGTTTTAATTGTCAGGAAATTGCGATATTACGTCACTTTTCAAGTCACACTAGGTTAAAGACCCACTGTGGTGATGAAGCACATGTTTTCAAAGGTATTCTATACATACATGTCATCTGATCAAATTTGACCCGGACTGACAACAAAAACTACATTTTCGTGTATTTTATTAAACCTCTTTATTAACGTCTTCAAAATAAGCTCTTAAACCAATACAAGCATGTCTTTATCCAATTTTCCACACACTGTTATAAGCCTCATCAATGTTGTTTTTTCAGTTTCGGTTAACACTTTTGTAGTTTTCGTAATTTCTCATCCCTAGTGAAGAAATTTTTAATGTGCGGAATTTATACCGGTTGTTTGTTCAAGTCTCTTCATCAAAAATGAAAGTGAAGAACATAAATTCAAATGTTTATTTATATAATACAGACTGAACACTTTGCTGAACAGAGGCTAAATCTATTATATAGATTTTTATATTGTATATTCACTAACCAGTGATTTACTTTACTTAATGCCCATACAAATTAGAAAAATTTCTACAATAGAAACATTTGACAACAATGAATAAAATGATCTTATGGATCCATACACCACACATCTAGAGCTTTCAAATAGTTCGTACAAAACTACGAACCTTTATGATATCTCGAAATATTGGAATAGCATTCGACAGAACAACATGGAAAAATTTCACAGTAGAGTATTTTAAAGTATATAATGAGAAGGAAAAATAACTGTCCTCTACTAATCATGGACAATTAAGTCCCAGAATACTCGTGATATGAGAATAAAATTCTAAATTGCCTACCGACAAACAACAGTAAATAAAACTCAGAAAGGCTTTTAGAAATTAGCTTTTCTTAGATGTATGGAATAGTTCAAAACATTCAAGAAAAATTTATGTAAATTTTTGTAACCAAACCGGAAGGAAATAAAAACTGGCACCTCTCATAACAAACTGCAAATGAAGTTCTAGCCTATAGATCTACCAGTTTTGGTCAGTATTTACAGTTGACGAAGGGTTTCAGCGATATTCGTGGCAACTGTGAAGTAGATCAACTAGCTTGAGCAGGCACCACCCTATAACTAAACTTCGACAAAAATGGAATTTATATGGCTGCTTGTAAATATTTAATTTGAGCATCGGTGGCGTCAATCCCTAACTTGAACAGTAAGCAAGCAAACATAGCACGAATGACCAAACATGCCAACTCTTGAAATTAAAAAAAGGTATATAATGACTCTAATAGAAGTGTTGACGCGTAACTTTTTAAATGGCATGGCTGGGAACACCCTACAATGACTATTTTTGAAGTTCCAAGTGGTAGAATAAATAGAGTGTATGCAAAGCTTTGTATAGGAAAAAATCGCAATTCGAGGAGGACGGTGTCTCGGAAGTTATACGAATTAAACTTTTTGTATTGATGAATTTCAATAAGGAGCACTGGTTGGTTCAGAGAGGGCATCATGGAGTGAAGAGATTTTAGTCCCGGTGGTTTCACAATGAGCCGTTAAAGGGTTTATTCTAGTTCGTCAGACGTCCACTCTACCTATCTACTTATAGTGGACGACCCTATTTACAGGAAAAATTTTATAAATTGTGGTCACTATTCTTTATAATTAGAAAACCAGCTGTTTCCTGAGACGAGGTGTTTATTTTTGGCATCGATTTTTATCTAAAAGTTACGCTAGGTGGCGCAATTTTGGTTATTTTTAAAGGTTTCCTATTGAAACTTTTTTTTTACTAGTTTTAAGACTAACTGACCAATTTTATGTTACTATTTTATCGTAGAAACTCGGTACGATTTTTTTTAACGACAATTTTATTATTTAATTTTTTTAGAATGCAAAAACGTAAAGTTTTTTCTTCAAAAAAAAAAATTGCTTTTGTGGTGAAAAATAATACAAACTATTATATTTTTTTTTATTAAAATTTAACTCAAACTGTCATCTGAGATGTTACAGAGATAACATACAACTTTTTCGAAAATGAAAAAGAAAAATTTTTTACAATTATTAAATTAAAAAAAGTAACATGCTTAAATAATTTTGTTCAACTTCTATTCAAAAAATTAAATAAGAATTTTCAAATTACAAACAATTAAAATTTTGACGCAAGCATACCATTTACATGTAAGCATTGACATAAACAGGCACTTCAAACTTTTGACAGCGTCACTAATGTTAATTAGCAGCAATTTGACAGCGAGCAGCTGTTCTTGTCTATTCGGGTGTCAAGTTGCTAAATTTATTCAAACACTTACTAAATGAGTGTGTAAAGTGTAAGCGCCAAAAAACAAAAATTATGTCCAGCCATAAGCGAAAATGTAAAGTTGACAGTTGGCCGTTAGTTTTTAGGCTGTTGAAAGAGGAGACATTGGGAAATCACTTATGATACACATATGTATACGAACATATGTAGATATTTGACGGGTTAATTCAAGTTCAGCTGTCACAAATGTCGGCAAATTTGCTGTATAGCAATGATGATGAAATCTACAAATTATTTGAGTGAGAAATATTAAGAAAAATATTATTACAACAAAGATTTTTTCCAAAAGTTTTATATATGTATATGCAATGATTGTCATGCTATAGTTTCGCAACTTTTGTCCACAACATTTTTATAATATGAGTAATTAACTTTTTCGCACTTTTTCTTACTTCTGTATTTTGTGTTTTTGTTTTTTTGCTGAAAGGTTTTTCATTCATTGTCTGCATGGGTGAAAGTGGGTGACTACACAGCTTCTTCTTCGAAATGCGCAAATTTAGCCATTTCTTTATTTTTAACTTCAAGTGTAATTGAATACTACTCAGCATTCACTTTGTAGCTCTTACAGTGGCAACATAAATATTTGACTTATAGTTAAGCCCGCAAGCATATATTACTGCTGCACTCGAGTGTTTACTCTAGTACTTTCAGTCAACGCTTTGTTTTATGACTTTCTATGGTCTATTTACCATGTATACATATATATAAATATTAAGTATAGTCAAAGAGACAGGCATGAGGTAGAGAATGGTGAGAGACTTGATTTGATGTGAAGTAATGTAAGTAAGTAGGGTAGTACTCGTACATCGGAGACGGTTTGATACCGTTTTGGAATGGCTTAAAAAGTTTATATGGCGCTTATTCCATGTATATGAATAATCCGAGACTTGGATTAGCCTTCCGAAGTATAACCATAATAAAAATTATTTTTCAAATCTATCAAAAAAAATAGAAATATTAAGAGTGATTACTCCGCTAGGTGTCGCTGGTCATTGGATATTAAGGGAGTATTCTACTCTAGAAATCAAAGTTTTGGCAGTTTTTTGAATTTCACTTAAAAAAAAACCAAAAATATTTTTACCATCCATTTTTTATGGTGTTTTTATTGATATCTTAATTAAGAATACAGGAAAAAAAATTTACAAAAAAATATTAAAAATTATAATATTTAGGGGGTGGGGAGAGACAGGTGTAAAAAAAATGGCGCATCCTGGTGACATTGATCTTGACTCTCCTGGTGGTCTGAAAAAAAATCAAAAGAAATTCTTAATCAGTAAGGATGCTGTTATAGTCCCTACCTCAGGGAACACGAAAATTTTTTTTTTTTTGAAAAATGGCGACTGCCTGATAATAAAAATAATTTTTTACGTTTTTTTTTGAAATTCCTGAATTTTTTTTTAAATATTAAAAACAAAGGATTAAGGATTATATAAAGATTAAGGATAAAGGAATATATAAAGAAGATTCACACAAAATTTCAAGTAAATCGGTTGTATAGAACTTGAGATAATGCCGGTACCGTGTGGAAAAACGTAGTTTCGAGAAAAACGTGTTTAAAAAAGTGAGTCGACCTACAGTTGTGTTCAAAATAATAGGAGTGCCGCACAATATAAAATACGAAGTTATATTTTTTAACAAAAACAAGAATTTCATTCATTTATTTTTTATCCACGAATTGTTCATTTTATGCAGTCTTATTATGCACTTTTAAATTTTTAGTAATACTTTGTAAACGAAAAAAAAATATTATTTACATAAAAACCTCAATAATTCGGTGTTCAAAATAATAGGAGTGCATCACAAAATTCAATAAAACTAATAATAAATTAAAAAATTGGAAATTATGACTAGTATATAAGTTAGCTTAGTTAATATTTAGTCGAGTAACCGCCATTTTTTATTACTGCAGCACATCTGCGGGGCATGGAATCGATCAGATCACGACATCTTTTCAGCGGGATTTGCTGCCATGCCTCCTGGACTGTGTTCCATAATTCCCTTGTATTTGATGGTCTACTCTTAGCTACACCTTTTTTAATATCTGTCCATAAATTTTCTATCGGATTAAGGTCGGGCGACTGAGCCGGCCACGACATAACCTCAACTTTATTGACCCGAAACCATTCCTTTGCAGATTTACTCGTATGTTTCGGGTCGTTATCTTGTTGAAACCACCACTTTAAAGGCATATTCCATTCCGCATATGGCAGCATAACTTTTTTCATTATATCCACATACACGTACTGATCCATGGTTTCTTTTATTAGATGGATTGGTCCCACGCCGTTGTACGAGAAACTTCCCCAAACCATTACTTTTGCACCACCATGTTTGACAGTCTTAAGGGTGTATTGCGGATTATATTCCGTATTTGGTGGACGACGGATATACTGTCTAGACCCTGTGCCACCAAATAAAATTACCTTACATTCATCTGTCCACAAAATATTTCTCCATTTCTCCGGTTGCCAGTTGACATGTTCTTTGGCAAATTGGAGTCGTGCTTCAATATGCTTCTTTCTCAACAATGGAACTTTTCGCGGACTCCGCGCAAATAAATTACATTCCAGTAAACGTCTACGAACTGTTACGTCACTAATATCAAGATCTAGACGCTTCTTTATTTCTCTGGACGTCGCCTTGGGATCTTGTTTAGATGACTGGAGTATGCGTCGATCGATTTTTTTGGTAGTTTTACGTTTTCTTCCACGAGCTTCTGGTTTATTTTTGTAGGACAAGGCATTTGATATCATTTGATCAGAACACCCGAGTATATCTTTAATTTCTTTATAAGTTTTCCCGTTTTTTCGAAGATTTTTAATGATTTCACGCTTTTCGTCGCTGCAGTGTTTTCCTCTACCCACTAATTAAAATAAATGACTTATCCTTTAAAAATCCCATCGTTATTATTTCGTTGTACTTACTTTTTTGTTTTTTACAGATTTTGTTTAAATAAAAATATATTATACCACTTGATAGCTCGCACTCCTATTTTTATGAACAGCGCAATTCAGTGATCGACACAGATATGAACTCATAACATTGCAAATAATGTAAACAGCTGAAGTTTATGCTTTGTGTTTTTCTCGTGAAATACCGTTAGAAATATTTCTTGGAAAGCGTTTGGCGTTCATGTTCTGACATGATAAATTTTTTGGATTAAATATTTTTCTCAGGGGCACTCCTATTATTTTGAACACAGCTGTACCTACCGGGCTAGGTACTGCGTCACTAAAAAACTGTAGCTCTTAAAATAATTTTAATTTTTAAAAATCCTTTGGAGGATATGTTCTTAAGAGTCTAAACTTGACTAACTAACTCTTAAATATATGAAAAAAAATCGAATTTTTCAAAATTCCAGAGTAGAATACCCCCTTAAGGCTGCCGATGGCGCCGTAGTCGTACTAATTGGAAAATCTCGCCTTGAAGTGGATCCGATTTATGCAAAATGTTATGAAGCAAAGTTGTAGGTAATAAAGAGATATAAGAATTTTGACAAACCAGCTTTTCACATAACCTTAAAATTTATATGAAATATAAAAATATAAAAATCATAAAAAAAAGAACTAATTTTTATCTTGTACAAAATAAAATCCTTCATGAAATTAAGTGTAAACTTAACTTATTACTATGTCACAAAAACAGAGTATTTTTTTATTTTAAATATTGGGGAGGAAATTTCGGTTTGATTAATTTTTTTTTTGAAAAATTAGAAATTTTATTTTAAAATCTGTTATAAGCTTTGAAATTTTTCAAAATTTCAAAATCTTATTTTTTTAATTTAATTAATTTTTTTATTAAACGGTAATATAGTTTTTTTAAGACTTTCAATAACAATTTTTAGTTTGGAAAATTTGAAAAGATCCAATTTCTTTAATTTAATTAATTTTTAACTCAAAATTAAGCGGCTTCAATAAGTTTTTTCAATTACTTCCAAAAATAAAAATTATTACTACGAAAAAATATGTTTTCGATATAACTTTTTACATTTTGAACAAATATTTTAGCACTTAAATTTTTGATTTTTAAAACCGTTATTTTTACTTTGCAATTAAATTGATTTCAAATTTAAAATTAAATTTTTTTTTGCTTTTTCGAAAATATTTTTTTCGATTTTTTTATTTTGGCTTGTAAATAAATTTATGTAGAAAGAGATTAGAAAACTAAGGGAAACTGGCTACTTAGGACTTCTTACTAAGTTTTTTTTTGTTTTAAATTTAGCAATTATTAAACATTTTTCCTTTGCTATAGTTTTATACATTTTGAAAAAAAAGATGTTATTATTTAAATTTCTGTTTATTAAAATTGTTGTGTTTGGTTTGTAGTTCAATTAATTTCCTATTTAAAATGTATCAATATTAAATCAATTTTTCAAAAAAAAAAAAAATAGTTAGTACCAATAAAAACTAATGTTGTGCAATAATTTCAATTATTTTGGTATAAACCCTTTTTTTTAATTTTAAACTTTTTCATTTAAAATTAACCTAAAAAGTCGCGATTGTAATAATAGGATTAATATGATAAGCATTAGTCTTGGTTTTTTTTTGGCATAATTTTGCAATAAAAAGGAAAAGGAAAATTTTTTGAACGGTTTTGGCTATATAATTTTATTTCTATATATATTTCTGGAAATTTCAATTAAACTTAAGTTTTTAAATATATTTGGATTTTTGTTTCTTCAAAATAATCTCTTTGCATGTTGTTTCCATGGTGTGCCCAACTGACCTTTAAGTATAAGCGTATTTATAAATAAATTTTATTTTTATATAAGCAACGCTTTCTGTTTCCATTAGTAGAATTGAATTTTCATCAACACGTTTTCGCTAATGAAATTAGCGCCAAGCTGAATGACAGATGTCACAAACTTATTGCTCCAACAAACAGGCATCTTAACAAGCGCATGCACATACACGCACACATGCGAGAGCTCAAATATGTTCCATTCGCATTAACAATGCGCTAATTGCACAAATGGGCATAAAAAATATTTGAAAATATAACAAAATGAACGTATAAATTTTCAAGCGTCAATGACATGCAAATAAAAATACATATCGTCACCTGAAATGCAAAATAACGTATCATCAAAAAAACCGAAATTGAGTGTCTTTTTGATTACACTTCACTACTTAAAATTACACACATAATATTACATATGTTCAACATTTTCAGATTCTGCGGTCAGATATGAACCAGTTTTAACCAATATTAAATTTTTGTTTCACTCATGTTTCATTTTATTTCGTGTTTCATTCATGCCACTTTGAATTTCCGAAAATGTTGTTACGTTATTTTGCATTTCAGGTGACGATATGTACTATTATGTATGTATATGCAAGTAAATGGCGCTTTATTGTAAAATAGTCGTAGCCATATATATATTTTTAGCACGATGTTTTATATTAATGTTTTGTTTTTGTTGTTATCTTTTTTTGTTAATGAAAATACTTTTTTATTTTTTTTCTATTTTTGTTTTTAACTATTTCTAATTTTTTTCCTTCACACACTTAGCACTAGTGTAACCATAAATAGTGCAAATAATGCCTAGCATTCGCATGAGCTCATTAAAATTTTCACAACGCAAAATTCCGTTTCAATAATTCAGTTTGGATATGTGTGCTATATGAGCAAATTGTCGTTTTTTAAACAAATCCAGTTTTTTGTATTATACATTTTGACAAAAATTAACTTGTTTAGCTCGATATGCGCTTGTTTATTGGCGCATGTGATTTTATGCCGGTTAAGGCAATTAAATTTAAGTATTCCTTTTTTGTTATTCTCGTATTGATTATTATTGCGTTTTCGAATACAAAAACAAGTTTTTGGTTATATTTTGGTTAGACAACGTTTTGCGCATCTCTATACAGCAGCTGGTTTTCTAGCTATCATAATGAAATTCGAAATTTATAGCACAAAACTCTTCTTTGAATGAACTGACTAGTTTGTACGAAATTTTGGCGGGACTAAAGCTATTAAAATTTTAATTTTTATGGGCTAATGTAAATTGAGAGGATTAAACGATATGAGATTTCAATTCTAATATTTTCATATTAGTAAAATAAAAGTATAATTTTGATTGCCAATATTTTTAAAATGTTTAATAAAATAAATAAATTAGCTCACACAAATATAATCAATTCAATAACTATTTTCGAAAAAAAAAATGCAGAAAACATGTTTACAAAACAAAAAAAAAAAAATTACAAACAAATTTATTAATTTCATTAATTTTTTAATTAATTAGATTTTTTGATTTCACTAAAATTATTAATAAAAAATTGAATCAAATTTATAATAAATTCAATAATTATTTTCAAAAAAAATTAAAATGCAGAAAACATAATGCACAAAATAAAAAAAAAACGAATTACTAAAAAAGTCCAAAAAAAAATTAAATACAAATTAAGTTTAAGAAATAAAAAAATTAAAAAAATAATAATTTTTACAGTTTAAGGTAAAAAAAACAATGTATTTCATTCATTCATTTATTTTAAATTAATTTACTTTTTTGTTTTCACCAAAATTATTAATAAAAAATTTTATGAAATAATATTCTGTTTTACGAGGCCTAATAATGAAAATAGGCATATTTATCAACGAAAATGGTTTTTTTTTTCGTTGGATTTGGCTCGTCATGGAAAACCCACACGGTCGATTGCTGTTTTGTTTCGGGCTCATACGCATAGATCCATGATTCGTCACCTGCGACGATCTTATAAACGTCTTTTGAAGCACCGCGATCGTATTTTTTCAGCATTTCTTTACACCAATCCACACGAGCCTTTTTTTGAGCGATTGTCAAATTGTGCGGGATCCAATGAGAACAAACCTTTTTTACGGCCAGGTGTTCATGCAATATCGAATGTATGCTGGTGGGAGAAATGCATAGGCATGCCTCTATCTGAAAGTATGTTACATGACGGTCTTGCATTATCAGTTCACGTACGGCATCGATGTTTTCTGGCACAACGGCTGTTTTTGGACGATCTTCACGGAATTAGTCTTTGAGCAAGCGTCGGCCACGATTGAAATCGTTGTAATAGTTTTTCACAGTGCTATAGGATGGTGCTTCATAGCCATACAAAGATTTTAGTTCATCGATGCACTCTTGTCGTGGGTAATCCACGTCGAAAGTTATGAAAAATGATTGCACGAAAATGTTCACGAGTTAATTCCATTTTTTGGCCGAGATGAATTTTTTAATTCCCTGTAAATAAAACAAGTCACGATTAAATGACAAAACGTTCTGAGTGATGTTATGCCAAAAAATGTCAAACTTTCCAATGGAAATGTCAGATTACATCTGGCAATACTTAGTGTTGCCTATTCCAGAAATATATATAGCAGCTTATGTAAATAACTTTTTTTTAATTGTGCGACGTAAATTAGCTCACACAAATTGAAACAATTCAATAATTATTTTCGAAAAAAAAATAAAAATTTTTGCGTTTAAGACATTAAAAAGTTAGAATAATTAAAAAAATAATAACTTTTAAAGTCTTAGAATTATTATTTTTAATTAATATCATTTTTTGACTTTAAAGTTGTTTTGTAATATTTTTGCCTACTCTTTTTTTTAATGAACAAATCAAATTAAAAAAAAAATAAAAGATCATTTACATAGTTATTTTGAGGATTTTTTTTCAAATATGTTTATTATTGTCTACAACAAAACACCTCTTGCCCAACAAGCTTCTATAAGAAATTGGAAATTTATTATAGTTAATTATATATTTCAAGTTTACTCTTCTAAATAAAAAACTAAAAATATTTCAAGCTTAAGGAAATATATTTTTAATTACAAACTTGCATAATGATAATTTCTTTAAATTATGTAAATTGTATTTGCATAAAAAATTAAATGGCATTATTTTTTGGAAAATATTATTAAAAAAAGTTATTTAGTTATGCAAACATAAATTTTATTTGAAATACCAAACAATACGGATTGTTTTAACGGATTGAAAAAGTTTTTTTGTTTTCAATTTTGTACTCCGAGCTTAACGAAAAATGGAATCCAACAGCTATTTTTGTTTTCTTAGTAAGGTGAGGATTGTTGTCAAGTTGTCCAGACCTAGCAAATTTCTTTCTAGTTTCAGTTATCTCTGATATATTCACCTTTCAAAAGGAGTAGGTATACTCTCAAATGGGATACTTCAAATCTGCTACTCAAAATTTTTGCTTTTATCAGTGAGCTAGAGAAAACGGAGAGAGTCACAAGCACAAGTTCCCTCCCGTCTAGTCGATTAGCGCCGGTTATGTGGTGCTCTATAGTTACTACATTGCAAGCGACATTGCAGAAAATATAAGGCGAGAGTTTAGGTATCGAAAAACAATCTAAAGACACACGAGGTGTGTTCAAAAAGTATCGCGAATCGTAACTGACAGTTTTCTTCGATTGCATGGGCGTGGTGCATCATGAGTTGAATAAGGAATATTATCTGCAAGTTATGCGCAATTTGCGCGAAGCAATCCGCCAGAAACGCCCGGATTTGTGGAAGAACAAAAATTGGCTTTTGCCCCTGCTCACACTGCTTGTGTGCGACTTTTTGACCAAAAACAACACTCTAATGATGCCGCAGCCACCGTATTCCCCAGATCTGGCCCCCTGTGACTTTTTCTTGTTCCCTAAACTGAAGAGGCCCATGAAAGGATGACGTTACGCTTCTCTTGACGAGATAAAGACGGCATCGAAGGAGGAGCTGAAGAAGATAAAAAAAAATGATTTTTTGAACTGCTTCGAAGATTGAAAAAACCGTTGACACAAGTGTTTAATATCTCATGGGGATTACTTTGAAGGGGACAAAATAGATATTCGTGAATAAATAAATAATTTTTGAAAAAACACAAAATTCGCTATACTTTTTGAACATACCTCGTATGCGTCTAAACCTCAAGATCATTTGTGATATCGTGGCTGCAACTTGTGATCATTTTAAACCAATTACATCATTTAAGTGTATTCTGTTTGCCAAACTTAGCAGTTATTGAGTTGTCAGATCTCTGCTCGGTAAATCAACTACATTTAAACATTGTTCTATTGTCAAAATAAGTACAAGTGTAAGCAACAATTAAGTTTTCTACTTGAATACAATCCCTCATGAAGTTTTCTATTCTATTCTCGTTTTACTTCCTTATGCCAATTTTTTTGTTTTATACCAGTTATCTGTTCGATTCACCGCTCTACAAGGTTCTTTTTAAAAGAAGACCATTCTCTTACAAAATATCAAATTAAAACCACGCTTTGCCTACCATAGAAAACAACTCCATATATTCTTTTATTTTAATTACTTATTTCGTATAATTTGTTTTTGTCCACTATTTTAGCAACATTTATACCGTTCATCTGTCACTTCAGGTTAGTGGCGCAAACACTTACTTACCGTTCACCTTAACTGTAATATTTTTGCTCTACTCGTAGCACGACAATTAATCGCATAATTGCGACAACTAACAGTAATGAAGTGGTGTAAAAAAATAACAAAAAACAGAAAATAATATTTAGAAAAAAAAATATTTAAAATTAAACTGCAACAACAAATACGCTTGGAGTGAATGCTGCGCGGTGTAAGGTTACTGGAGGTGAACGATTGACCTTATGACACCCACGCTCAGCCGCAAACACACGCAGCTATTAAATTTCTATTGTTCAAAAAGAGACTCTAAATAAATAAAGGCTCGTGGCTTCATCTGTGTATACCCTATATGTACAAGTGTATGTGTATTTAGCGCATTTAACTGTCACATTTGTAAGTGGAATAAATTTATGTCAGCGCCGCAATTCCGGCATGAAATTAAAACGGCGTTATAAAGGTCGCATGGAGATCAGCCGCAAGCTCAGCGCAGCAGCAGCGATGGCAAGTGCTGGTGTGAGTCATTATTTACACACTTAAGTATATATGTATGTATATATTGTACAATATTTTAAAGTGAGATATCTATAAATTCTAACTATTTCTACAATTTTGAAATAAAATTGTAATATATGCAAATATTAAGCTTTCAGCCAGCTGCCTGTTGTGACTGTAATACAACTAAAATTGCACTAATACATTTGCATGTGCATCTGTATATACAATATTGTTCGCGCTATAAAAATATTTACAGTTGAAACCTGTTTCCGATTAAGTCATTTTTCTCACTTTCATACGCAAATTCCATATGCGAATTTATTTATCTTTTGTTTTTGTAATTCAATGATTCATGTTTCGCGGGCGAATCAATTTGTTGCTAGTCATCTGGCCTGTCTGCGCATCATTTTGCAAAATTTCCTTTTTCTCGTTTTGTATGAGTAATACTCTCAACTGTGTGCGTAAATGTGGGTGAGAGATTTATTGAGTTACGGTTAGTGGCCATTTGTGGACATGACGGAAGACACTTATGGAGATATTTGTTATAAATATATCTACCTGCTTTTTCAATATTAGAGGCTTGTCTTGATTTGTTGCAGATTAGCTTCAGCGTTCAGGAATGTTCAGTCAGTTGTTCCACTGACTCTTATTGGTCGACCAAGAGCAGCACTGCGGCTCAGACGCTTCGCTGATAAGTTGTCATTACTTTGCTGATCTTTTAAAAATTATTTTTGTCATTTCAAGACGGTTTGATTATAATTTCCTTTTTCTCAGTTGACAGTTGTATTCGCAAGCTAAATTGGGTAATTACTTTTTATATGCCACACTCCAAAAATTTCGAATATTTACTGAAACTTAACATCGGAGAAACAAGATAGGCCAGAGAAGAAAGTTTTTGAACGCCAAAAAATTTTAGTAGGACGTAATGATTTGAAGAAGAACGAAGAAAATATATCAAAAATTAAAGAAAAAACATTTTACGGGCGAGGCGCAGTGCTCCAGTGGGAGATATAGGAAATGGTGATGAGGTCGTGAATAGAATAGGAGCGGGTAGGTTAAATTCTTAAGCGCTAAAAACGGCTTATCTCTCTTTCTGGCAAAACTATGAGTTTAATGGAAAATGTTTAAATGGGAAAGTTGTAGATAATAAAAAGATCCATAACTTTTGACAATTTTTTTCACATAATCACAAAATGTATGCAGATAACAAAGTTTTTGGTTTTTATGTTTTCATTTTTTACAAAAAAAATGTTTGTTTTTACATGCAAGTTGTGGTAATTTTTTATGCCTTAAATAAACTGTAATTTTTATGATAGAAAAAATTTATTGTGTTCACCTTATTTTAACTTAATATCAGAAAAGGACCCTAATCTTTTGATGATCTACTATGATTTTTTTTCTTCGTACCATTTACAAAGATTTCAGCACTGCCCTAACAAATCAGTGTTTGACTTCAGCCAACTTCTTTACCAACGTTTTATTAAACTTCCATAAACTGAACTAAATTTAACTAACTGTGTACGCGCTCATAAATGTATGTTAGAGCAATCGGGAACAGTTTACATAAGCTACCCATGAGCATTCAGCTCCTTCGATGCTTGTTTCAAGCAATGGATCTTTGAGGAACAGCTCAGGTCCTGGAACAACGGAAAATTACTTTCGCCTAGTGTAGATGGTGAACAGATTTAAACCTTTAGGGAAATGGTATTTGAGTAACAACTAATCACTTTCAGAAACATGGTAAAGCGAAATCTGTAGAGTGTTTAGTAGTCGAGGAAGACAATGGAAGGTATAAACATTATCATCGTTAAAGCACAGTTTTTACAGAGTCGAGATGCCTTCTATCATTCCTCGTGTTCCAATTTAAAATGACATTATGCAGCTTGATTGAAAAAATACTAGAAATTTGACCAAATCTAAAAAATCTCTCAAATTTCTACTAACTTAAAAAGGGATTTGATTTGAATTAAAGAGTCTAGGAAAGATACTACTTTTCACTTTGTATCATATACATATTATGGGTTCAACTCCTTTAAACTCCAATAATAGAAGGTGCGTTCCAAAGTAAACCGGACTTTTTGTAATTTGCTTTGTCTATCTTAACTCCCTCCTAAAACCGCCTCAGTTATACGAAGCTATATCTTATATCTAGGGCTTAAGAAGCAACCAATAAAAGACAATAAACTCATTCCAGTTCCAAAAGCGGAAGCAAGTGGTTTTGGAGTTTCGTTCTTCTTCTTTATTACTTACAAAAACTGCGCACGTATTGAGACCACAAATGATCCGTTATAGAGTAATAGTTGAAAGCACACCAGACTAAACAAGTTGGTTAAACTTAAAAGCAATCTTATCTAATATTTTATAACAAAATCTACAACTTTTTCGAAGAGGAACTGAGAATTCACTTTCGTGTGCAAAATTGTGAGGTTTAAGTCTTTGAGGCTATTTAGTTTAGGTTAAGCTATTTCCAAACTCAGAAAATACTCGTTATATAATTACCATGTCAAGTGTTCAAAGCATTTCCATTATTCTTAAATCTGAAAATTATTCACAACCTGTTAATCTTTAACTCTTGAAGATTTCATTCACAAAATTTACTCTTTTTACTCATCTCCATATTTTAAAACAACAATACATACACATATGAAGCTGAGTAATTTTTAGAAACCGCTTTTTCTGCCACAAAATTGTGTAATCGTGATTCATATGCCGTTGTGGGAATATTGTCAATCAATCAAATTACCATTGACAGTTTTCGTCAGTTGGCAACAGCGTGTAGAATAACGTAATTTTTTTTAAATACGTGGATATACAATATTGATGTGTGTATTTTTGGGTTTAAAGAGCATTTGAAAAGATTACTCAATGAAGTGTAAATTTCAAACTGGTTAAATTTGTCAGAGATGCCTCATCAATCAATTAGTGTTACCTACATAATTACGTGGTTATTATGAGTGTTGACTTTCGAGTTAAGATGAAAAATAGAATTAATTCTGTAGAATATGAAATTGAAGATTCGTTACATGCAGAGTCTTCTTGGTAAGTTGATCTTTATTATATTATAAATATTAATTCAGCTGAGAAGTCCGCTCTCTGAGAAAGAGTTCATATTTTTTTTGTAAATTTCTGTTCTGTAAAATTTGAGGCGGGAACCTTTTCCCGCAATGACTGTTTTGAGCATTTTCAAAAACATTATTTTTATTAATACAAAAAGCGCAACAAAAACATATTTGTCAAAGATTTAAGGTTTTGGATATATTTTCCCACAGTTTGTGATAGCCGTAACAGAAAAAGATTTGAATGGATTAAAGATCATATCCAGCATTTAGATTTAATCTGTTTAGATTGCATTAGATTAGAGATCGTATAGTATTTATTTCACTGTTAACATGTTGTTATAAAATTTGAAAGTCTTCGCAGCTTTCGAAAAACTAAATGGAGGAATGTTTGGCTTCAAATTATAGCGATAACGGAATCTCTTTTGTAAACTTTATCAAAATCTACTCAGTAAGAAGTTACTTGAAATTACCAAGGCAAAAAGGAAGAATATTAACGATTATTTACATATAATGAAAAGCTGAAAAGATGACAATACACTTCTCTTTTTCCAGAAATTTTCGTTATTCACATAAACATATACATATTTAATAGATATCTAAGAATATGTAATATTGATATTTCAAAAAAATTTTATTATGGATTTAAGTAAGTGAACATTATACTTTCCCATTGGTTTGTTCCACTCATTCAGAACCGACTGGGTATATTTAGGAATGTAAGGCATAAATCTAAATGCTTTTTACTTGAAGTCGTTTACTTACTACATTTTTTATTGGAATACAAGTTGTATGTATTGCTTTTCGGAAATACGTTTTGGGCTTAAAATTTAATTCCAGGACTATATTTTCAGTCTCGGCTCGATGACCTTGGATACTTAAAGTTGTTTCTAGTTAAAAAAAAACCCAGACATCACTTCAATTCTGCCATTCTAGCATTAGATATTATATAATGGTTCCCCAAATCTGTAGTATGATGCGCTACCATATTTTTCAATATTACTTATTATGATATGAATTATCATGATATTGTTGTAATTTATATAACATTGACCATTAAATAAAAATTTTAGAGCTAAGAAAAGCCTTTCTTCACTTACTGTCCCATTTTGTCCACAATTAGTAACATTTCGGGAATCTCTACATACACAAACATTAACCAAGTTATATTTACGCTAGCATTACTTTTGGTGTTGACAATGTTATTAGCAAAATTGCTATGGAAAGTGACGTTATTATAGTAATTTTGTTTTTTGGTACCTTTAGTGGTCTGTGGCAAATAATTGCTCGAACGATTTTCCCTTTTTGACCTCAACAAGCAACAACACGTCGCTTTTATTAGCAACAATTGTAACAAATTACAATTTGGTCAGAGCAGAAGACAAAATAAAAGCCAATATGATTACGAGGTGTGTTCAAAAAGTATCGCGAATTTTGTGTTTTTTCAAAAATTATTTATTTATTCATGAATATCTATTTCGTCCCCTTCAAAGTAATCCCAATGAGATATTATACACTTGTGCCAACGGTTTTTCAAATCTTCGAGCACTTCAAAAAATAATTTTTTTTTATCTTCTTCAGCTCCTCCTTCGATGCCGTCTTTATCTCGTCAAGAGAAGCGTAACGTCGACCTTTCATGGGCCTCTTCAGTTTAGGGCACAAGAAGAAGTCACAGGGGGCCCGATCTGGGGAATACGGTGGCCGCGGCATCATTAGTGTGTTGTTTTTGGCCAAAAAGTCGCGCACAAGCAATGAACTCACGACCTAAGTCAGATATAGATCAGTTGACGGATGGATGGCATATTATAGAGATCGAGATTTTGATTAATTTTTGTTAATTACCATAGGAAGGCTCAGCAAATATTAAAAAAAAATTAATAATCGGAATATGTTTGAATATTCATCAAATATAGTAGTATTTATTAAGAGAATCAGATACATCGAATAAAAAAATATTATTATATTTAAGATCTACCGTAATGTACTTTTTTAATATATGTAAAATATTGGTTAGGGTAGGTTAAAAAAAGTAGTTTTCCTTTACTTTGGACTTTGAAAAATTGGTGAAAAATTGGTTGGTAGTGGTGATTCGGAAGAATTTTTTTCAGTCACGAGTTCGTCTCGCATATTTGTAATGTGAAATGGTGAAGTTTACGAAAAAATTGTAAAAGATCACTTTTATAAAAAAAATTCATACAAAGAAAAAATATTTTTTCAAATAGTAGATACCGAAATATGAATTTTTCTTAACAAAAGTAAAAAAATAAGCAACTGAAAAGCGTTGGACTCTACTATTATTATTATGAAAGTGGTGGAAAATATAGTTTCACGAGTCTAATAACCAAACTTTTGTGTAAAAAGTGAATAATGTCATTTTTATTACCCACCCTAATGCTGGTCCATGAAAGCTACGCAATGAACGTCAGCAACAAAGCAAGATGACACTCGTGGTAGTTGCATATATACACACCTACATAAGTACATACGCGTGCTTGTAATTGCCCACTCACCTTATTTTTTGTTGTTTGTGCCAAACACGCTTTTTTCGACAGCTACAATCGCTAAGCGTCACCAAAAATAATAATGCCACAAAACAAGTGTCACGGCCACAAGCAATTGTAAACACAATAGCAAAAGCAATAAATGCCGCGGAGTAAAAATAAACTTTATTGCCGCCAAATACCCTGTGGGAATATTTATGCGAAGGCAAGAGGTGAATATGAAACGTTATTCCTCAAACTTCTTCTTCTTTATTAGCGTAGACACTGCTTACGCTGTTATAGCCGAGTTCACAACAGCGCGCCAGTCGTTCTTCCGTTTCACTGTTTGACGCCAATTGGAGATTCCAGTGTTACTAGGTTCATCTGCACCTGGTCTTTCTAAAGGAGTGCAGGTCTTCCTCTTCTTCCTCCGACGGATACTGCGTCGAATAATTTCAGAGCTGGAGTGTTTTTGTCCATCCGGACAACATATCCTCGCCAGCGTAGCCGCTATATCTTAATTCGCTGCATTATGTCAATGCCTTCGTATATCTCGTACAGCTCATCGTTTCGTTGATTGCGATACTCGCCTTTGCCAATTCGCAAAGGACCAATGCGGTTTTCTTCAGTTCAGCCGGTGGGGGAGGCTCCATTCTTAACCAAATCTGATTTTTGGGATATCTTGAAAATTATGTATTATTTTTACCTGGATTTGGAATAATTTCCTATTTTATTAGTCAAGAATCAGGTAAAAAGTACACTTTTGACTCACTAGGCATAATCTAAAATTGTATCCACAATTATCATAATTATCATCAGATTCTATCCTATATATTCTCTCATATCAATTCAAAAAAATTGTTTGTCCATTTTTTTCCTTTGAGATTAAAAGCCTTCCTGTATCGAAGTTCTTTAATCTCATTTAGGAATGAGTGAATTTGTGAATAATTAAAGTTTTTTAAATTGTTGGGTAACTTATTGGAAAAATTATATGAATCTTTCGTTTAATTTAACGCAGTTCCTGCAGGGTACAAAACTTCCAACTCCACGCAGTTTGCCATATATTTTTCTCTACCGCCAGGTTAGTACGTCTTCAATACCGTTTATAGCCTTAACTTTAAGACGATTGTGTACTTCTGGTAGTTAATGACTGTTGTGTCAGTTATATACACATGTACGGATGTACTTACCTAAGTACTGCGTAAATATGTATTACAAAAACAAAATCGCTTGTCACCCGAGATTAAGAGGTGATGTAGTTATTTCCTTGAAGACGATTGATGGTTTACTTTTTTGTTTCGTGGTCGTCGTTGTTGGGTCTATGATCTGTGAAGTTTTGATTTATTGTCAACAAGTAATCAATCAAAGTGTTAAGTAACTGTTATTTGTAACGCAATTTATATTAAGTTCATGCAATCAGCCACGCGTATTTGGGATTTTCTATTTTATGTAAAACAGACAGATGTTGAAACACATTTTTTTCTCGGAAAAATAAATAATATATTTATATTTATTTAAAATATATTTATATTTATTTATTACAATTTTTTCAAATTTTCTTAAAGTTAATATTTTTAAATTGTTTATTTAATGAGAAAAATTATAATAATCAAAACTCACATAAATATTTCCACATCGTTAAAACTAGTGTTCTCCTGACAAAAATAATTATCTGGCTCATTCTAGAAATTATCTCATGACATCTAATACAAACTAGATTTTTATTGCTCAATATTAATTTGTCAGCTTCATTGTGCTGAGACCAAAAATGGTTGCAAAAAATATAAAAAATTAAGCACCAAGTTTGTCGATGGATATGCCTTTTATGGCAAGACATTACTAAAGTTTTTTTTATATATTTTCTATTGTATTTTTGTTTAGTGCTTTTTGTTGGCACTTTAGGCAGTAAATTTCCAGGAAAACTGGTTTATATGGTTCTTTGTATCCTAAGGCAACCGAAATATTTACTAGTGGAAACAATAAAATACATTTTAATGATGAAAAGTAAAAGTTAAGTCTGCAGCGAGTGAAAGCGTTGGCAATGATTACAGGGACACATAAAATAGTAATTATCGTAATGTATCAGTCGTTATTATTTTTAAAGTCATTAACTTGCAATTTGTACTTGTTAGTGATCAGTCAGTATGGAGCATAACTCGGTTTTAAACCTGTAAATGCTTGACCGTTTAAAATTATTACAAAAGAATGTAATATTATGTTCAGACCGAAAATTTAAAAGATTAGATTACATTTAATCATTTCATAACCCAACAGTGTTCTCACTGCCGTTAGAAAGATCAAAAAACAGCTGTTATTGTCATTCATGAAGTCACATCGCTTAATATTTATCAAAAGAAAACATTGTCATATAGTATTTTGTAAGAAAAGCCGTCTTTTTTCAAATATTTTCCATATAATAGAAATAGTGGATGCATTTTTTCATTTGTTAAGTCGATTTTCAGGTGAAATTAGATTCATTGCTTTAAAAAATTTGTTTGTTTACATTTTTTCCCCTTTGTAGTGTCTAAATCAGCTGTGATAATGTAACAGATTTCCAATGTTGACAAATAGATGGCGCAAAATCAGAGTCGCACAGAGAGATTTTGCGTGGATCAGTTTGAAATCATTTCAATGAAGTGATTTGGAACTGTCATTTTTGTATGGCGAAATCTTGATAATTTTTTAAGATTAGTGGGATAATCTATTCAACAGCCGAAATCGTGTGATTAAGTGTCGGTCTGAACATAGTATAAGTTATTATGTAGATTACAAGAAAATTCCACATACATGGCATATATCGCTCATTTGCTGCAAGACCGGCATAAATCAAAAAACGTGATTTTTGAGTTAATGATGCAAATTGTTTGTTATATCATACTTCATGTTGAGTGAAAAATTCATATGAATACCTCTTATATGCTCCGCTTGAGAAGAAGTGTAAGGTTGGAGTCACCGTGTAAGATTGTAGTCAGTTGAAAACTTTAAACGCGTTTTCTGGAGAATCGATTTTTTTGACTTATGCCGGTCTTGCAGCAAATGAGCGATATGTGTATTATTTTATTTTTGTTTTCATTTTATTATTATTATTGTTTTGCAAAGTTTAGTAAAAGTTTGACAATATTTTTTAAGACAAAATTGGAGTTGTAAAACAGACTGGGTTAAAATAACAATATTAAGACTCGTTTTTCAATTCACTTCTTTACAACAGTTGGTGACTTTGAGCAGCATTGCCGTTTTTTATATAGTTAGATTTTAGACTAATGCACCTCAACTATTAATGCCAAATACCGTAAAATGTATTTTTAAAATTGTTTCAGAATAGCCAAGTATATTCACTGAGATAAAAAATAGAGGGATTGAATACTAAACATAACCTATAATTTCTTAAACTTCTGATTGGAGTATTTTAGAGCATTGAAAGACTACATCTGGCGCCTGAAGTTGGATTTAAACGAGCCAAAATTTTATACCTTTGTACCAAAATTGCAAAATCCAGTGTGGCAATGCTGTCGGTCGTCATCAAGATCAGTCATCGAGAAAGTTCTAATTGGACTGTTAAAAGTATAGCTCGCCGAAGTATACTTTGTGGCGCGACAATAGGAATATTCTTAATGACAACGAGGTTAAAAAGTTGCCCATATTTGCAATTTCAAGTTTAGTTGAATTTTTCTGAGGAAAAAAATGTTTTTTTTTGCAAATCTATGCCTTAAAATCTTTCTCATTGATACTTTTTTAAAACATAAAATAAAGTATATAGTAAAAGACAAAAAAAAAATTTAAACAAAATGTATAATAAACATAATATATAATATTATTAAAAACTTTAAAATTTTTTGGAAAATTTCGATTACGAAATTTTTTTTAACGGTGTTGCCATATTATTGCGCAATTAAAATTCACTAATAATTAATTTGAAAGAAATGGGTTTTTTTCTTTTTCTTGTGGGAATAAAATTTAAAACTAAAATTGGTTTAAAGTTGCCGCACATTTTTTATCATAAAGAAAAATTTTAAATCATATCTAAATATTCAAACGAGTAATGTGTATATAAAATAGTTTATGTTAACATTGCAAAAATAATATCTAATAGATACTTATGATTTTCTTGAATATTTAGCTTCCAGTAGGTCCCTTTTAGTCTCCAACAATAGCCTGCTAGCATTCCCGGACTCCATTTCCCTTGATAACGCCTTTCTATTAAGGAAATGTCTTGATGGAACCTCTCACCTTGTTCTTCACTCACAGCACCCAAATTTGCCGGAAAGAAATCCAGATGAGAGTCCAGCATATGTATTTTCAAGGACATATTACACCGCAAAGCTTTAAATGGTATCATAAGTTCATTTATTAAATCTTGTAGTTTTCCGCTTTTTGGTTACCTAGAAAATTTTGAACAACATTCACAAAATATTTCTAGGCGAGTTTTTCATTCAGTCATCATTCATTCAGTTGATCATTCAGTTTTTCTTCAAAGCTCTTAATTTTGGAAGTTAAGCAATAAATTTGTTCGTGGTTGACACATATTTTATCACAAAAACTAAAATTTGATTTCTGTTGTAAAATAGTAAAACTTTATAATACAATACCATAAACAGGATATAATGCAATACATAAGTATATATATTTAGCATGTGCCCTTAGACGTGATGGATATGAATGAGTGAACTAGTCCTCAGCTCTTAGGATATCGATGTGAAATTTTCACAACAACCTTTTTTCGCCAAGAAGCTGTTCAACTTTCGGAGCAACCAATATCGGACAACTATAGCATCTAGCTGTAATACAAAGTGATCATTCTAGATCGAGCCCTTGTAAGGAAAACTTTTCTATTTCATGAGATACCTTCACGAAACTCGGCATACCTTATTTTGCAAAACCATACTACATTATTCGAATACATCTTTCAAATCGAACCACTATAACATATATGTAGCTCCCATACAAACTGACCGCTCAAACTCAAGTCGCTGTATGGAAAACTTTTTCATTTGACAAGATATCTTAAAGAAATTTGGCAGGAAATATTATCTAAGACAACGCTAAAATATCTGAAGAAATAATTCAGATCGAACAACTATAGCATACAGCCGTCCTACAAACTGAACGATACAAATCAAGTTCTTTTATGAAAAACTTTTTTATTTCTCAAGAAAACATCACAAAAATTGACATGTATTATTGTCCAAGGCAACGCTACAAGCTCCGAATAAATTGTTCATATCGAAATACTATAGCATATACATAGCGGCCCTACAGACTGATCCATTAAAATCAAGATAGGGATTTTATTAAGTAAGCTTAATTCAATGAAGGTCGTTTATGGTATATCAAACAACGTACAAAGAAGAAATTATGGCGGGTAACAATTACATAATTGCATAAAAAATTGTCTCGATTCGTTACACTTTTCGGTTTCATGCTTAATATGCTTAAATTTGTGAAAACAAAAGCGAATTGCCAAATGCAACTTTTTAACGATTATTTTCAAATTTAAAAAGCACTTTAACAGTGGAATAAACTGGCTTGAATATATACGAATATATAATAAAAATATGTCTGACTGCATTGCTATGTAAATCCATACATATGCAGATATATTTATACATTTGTAAATTGCCGGTCAGAGTCAATGCCAGCGTGCGGCCAAATCCAATGGATTTCAAAGTATTTTTAAGCGAATAATTTCGGAACTAAGCATTGCTGTTTATTTTTCCAATGCATTAGCACATGAGCTAACATCAACAGGCGTAGTGCTTACATAGTACTTATCTGCATGTGTATGTGCGTATGACGTCTGCAGTAATTTAGTCAGCGTGCGTCTTCTGGCAGCCAAGAGATCTTGTTAAATAATAATTATCGCTCTTTTGACTTTGCTTATTTTCGCCAGCGGCAGCCGTCTACTTAAGTAGGCGTTTTCCCTTTAGCCACAAGCGTAGAAAGTTAATGCCACGGCAAAAAGTATTTGGCGGCAAGCAAACATACATAAATACACACAAGATTATTTGCTGAGGTATTTGAATTTCGTACGGCCAAAGAGCCATTCATCATTGCAATTGCAGTGAAATATATTTTACGCACAAATTTATATATATGTATATGTAAGTCATGGGCTTAGGCACACACACGCATGCACACATGTAAACTTAAGCGTGATTGTGTGCATACCTGCAGCGCCTCGACGTCCAAGGATGCCGACCTCGGTGCATTCAAAGTGATTGCTTGTCTGCTTGTGGCAGATACATATATATTGTATGTATGTGCATATTATATATGGAGTGTGTTAGAATGTCTGTTCCACTTTATTGCAGCGTTCCCTTTCCATGTTTCTATGGCTTCGCATACTTCATATATTTAAGTGATTTGTTTGTCAAGGTCTTTCCCTTTGCTACATTTGTGGCTATATTTTTTTTGTGCGGCTGTAAATATATATTTAGTAGGGTGTGACAAAAAAAAGTACGAAATAACGAAAAAACAAGAGAAACGCTAATCTTGGCTGCAGCGAAGATGTAACATCCATCATAGGTCATTTTTTATAGTATTGAAAAAACATTCTTTTTTCAAAATCCGTTATTTTTCGAGCTTTCTTTTGAGATCTGCGAACAGAAAAAATAGCTGGAGGCCAGATCTCGAGAATATGGTGGATACGAAGTAATTTGAAGTCCAATTCATCGATCATATTCATGTCCATCTCTTCTTATTTTTCGAATGCGGTTGTTTTTCAGTGATTTCGTCCTTCAAACGGTCCAATAACGTTACGTAATAGTCACTGTTGATAGTACTTTCTTTTTCAATAAAAATTATTTCGGTCGCATTCCAAAATACAGATACCTTCCCAGCCGTCTGTTACGTTTTTCCACGCTTTGGAGCGGGCTCATTATGTGCAGTCCACGCGGATGACTGTCGATTGGACTTCGGACTGAAACGAAGGGGCCCTGTTTCATCCATTGTCACATATAAATACAAAAACTTAGGTTTTTTACGGTTGAACATCTCCAAGCACTGCTCTGAATCTTGAACTCGTCATTGTTTTTGATCACAAGTGAGCTCGCGCGGCACCCACTTTGCACAGAGTTCTCTCATGCCCAAATATTCGTGTATGATATAGTTTACACATTCAGTTGATATCTTTAAAGTGCCTTTTATGTCAAACAAATTCATTTTACGGTGTCCAAACTGTGAACTGGTTTGATATTTTCGTCGCTAACGGTCTCTTTAGGACGTCCACTGCCTTCATTGTCCTTAGTGCTCATTTCGCCTCCTTCAAACTGAGCAAACCACTTTTCAATGGTTGATTTGCTTGGTGCAGAGTCCAAATAATGTTGATCAATCTAAACCTTTACTTCAACTGGATATTTTCCCTTCAAAAAACAATATTTTATCAGCACGCGTATTTCCGTTTTATCAATTTTTTCATTGCTTCACGCAAAATAATTGATTCGACAGCTGAAGGTTAGTACTAAAAAATCATTTGGGCTTTATTCTAGTAGCATTATCTACATACAATATGTAGCAGGCCTGGGACTTTTCAATTGACCTGTTAAGTCAACTTGTTCGAAAGTTATTCGAATTCCAACCTAAAATGGTAAAATATGATTCTTACTATTTTTCACATTTTCGAAAAAATAACGCCTCAACTCATAACCATTTTTTTACTCACCCTAATATATAATCTATATCTTGTAGGTAGTCCCCTGAAATGTATTTACACATGCCGCATGCTCTCAAGGGCGTGGGAAAAAATTTGTAACAACACATAGCTCATGTGTTGCAATTCTTTAGATGCCTTGGCGCTCCCATTGCGGAAGTATTGAACAGAGATAGATACGCACACATATGTATGTATACCCACCTACATATGTACATATATAGCTTAAGAATGTAATATGAATAAGTGGAACGCATGATTATCGATCACTTTTATGATTTATTACTTTGCATTATATGTATGTTTGTATATACTATGTATCCATTCCACTATTACCCTTCAGGTTTTTATTCACTTGTTAAATATTCCTTAGGCCAAGATGATTTTTTATTCATGCGTTACTGGAAACTGTCAATTTTCTGGTGTCGAGTATTGTATTCTATCACCTGGAATGTGGATCACCCGCAAGAATTACTAGTAAATCACTGAAGCAACCACCTGCATCCCGCTAAATTCCTAGCGCATAGAAAGCTCGCTTCAAGTGCCTTACATTTCCAATTTTACAGTTGTTATGTTTTATTTGAATTACACTCTTTCATACAACAAGCTATTTGGGATGATTAGAAGACTGCACTTATATTACCAACGTAATAAGTAAAAGCGATCCCCCTAGATATCCGTACTAGATATACTACTTTTGAAAGATGAATTTTTAATTTATACTTCGCGTGTTTTTCGAATCGGTAAATTCTTTTTTCTGTAAGTTGGTGGTACTGTTAGTGTCATATGTGCTAAATTTCACGTTAAAATATTCATTAGTATTTGAGATACGTGTCGTTTTGTGAGGCTCTAAAAGTGAATTCTACGATTTTTACTATGTCTGGGTTTATTGAACAAGGAATTGCGATAATGCACCATCTCATACTGCATTGGTTATTCGTGATCATTTCGCCACATTTTCAACTAAGATCGTGCCGCAACCACCGCATTCGCCTGATTTACCTTCGTGTAACTTCTGGCTATTTAGCAAATTCACATGACCACTCCGAAGATACCGTTTTGACTGAATTGAGGATATAATAGCTGAATCGATGAAGGCTCTGATGTCCATCACGACGGAGGATTTTTCCAAGTACTATGATGACTGGAAAATTCTTTGGCATAAGTGTATTGCTGCGGGAGGGGACTACTTTAAAGGAGATGAAATGGAAAAAATTCACCTTTCAATTTGATCACAGTAGTGTTGCGCAAATTTATTGCAAAACAAAATTCAAATCAGCTAGATTTATTCATTTATTTTTTATAAATTATTCTCATAAATTTAATCAGTGTCTCAATCAAATTTATTCTTTAAATTTAAAGTCAAGCTACAAGCTTGTGTTATCCCACCTACTTCAGAAAGCGAATGCGTTTGCGATTAGTGCGGTAGTGTCGAAAGTATTTATACAAATATTTCTTATAAATTATAGTATATCATTCTTTTTCTTATCAAAATAATGCCAACTTTGTTAAAATTATCCTCTAATTTTATTTTTTATCTTTTCATTACAGGTGAGTTCCACTGCTAATTGCTAATTACTGCTAGCTGTCGCTGTTATAAACATATGCCTACACTTACTTTCAATTCCAGGTTTTTCATACATACAAAATATAAATTGTTTCCTCATATGAATTAATCCCACTCTATCATATTTAGTAAATACACTTACTGATATAATCATATCAAGATAAACAAGGAAATATTTAAATACTTGTTTACCTTTCTGTAGTCGCAGTATTGGATTTACATACATATGTACATATATGTTTGTATATGTAAATGATATGGTACATATGTATGTATGTATATACCACACTTATTTGCTCAACCTTATTTCTTAACAAATGCGAATCAAATGTATCAAAGATAAAGCACAGATAAAACTACCTTAAATTAAGATAATGTACATACATACATATGTAGGTAAAATCAAACAACTTTCGAGTAAAAATTTTATATTCTAAATCTTACTTTTTCACATTTATCTCTTTAGTTGATGGTCAGAAAATGTTCATCCTTCTTTTTTATAATTTTAGAAAATTAAGTGTTAAATATCCTAATAACTAGTAGGTGTAAGTTACGATCTAAGTTAACCTTAAAATATTACAATCAAATTTTATTTTGTCAGACATTCTTTGGTGGCATTGTTGAATCTCCTCTTTTCAATTATTTTCACAGACCCAAACAAAACGTTATATTAATATAAACAATCAATATTTATGTAAATAATGATAATTTTTTGTTAAAAAAAAAATAATTTTTAGCTAAACTTTGACCTTGAATAACTTTGACGGAAGTGATTTTTTTGAAGAATTTCACAGAAACTTTTTGTAGTGCGTTCAATTTTCTATAAAAATAATTTGGTGCCGCAGCAATGTATCAATTGGTTTCGCAAAGAAAAAATTAATTGCAAAAAGTACGAAAAGCCCATCTTATTTAAATGGGAAATAAATCGTCGTTGCGGCACGGGTTATTATCAATATTAAGAGCCCATATGGGTTTCTTAATTTTTTTTAGGACATTTACTACAAATTTTGAGGGCGCTGCAGACTCAAAAATAAATTTGGGAAATAACGGACACCCTAATGTACATATACATATATACATACATATATTGCTTAGATTCCGATCCTCTAGTTTCTGCTTTCTTATTTGTTTCTTGATAAAGTGACAGCTCTTGAATCTCTTCAGGTTGCTCTACGTCTCAAATATGAGAATTTTACTTGTTTAGCTTAGTACGCAGCTCTCAAGAAACGTAAAAACTTCATATAAAAAAACGCTTAAGAAACGGTCCAGAAACGTTCCTGCGATAAAGTTACTTGTGCTAGTACGCAGCTCTTAAGAAAGCTAGTACTAATTTTTAATACTTTGTTTCAATAAAATGTGAATATGGCAAACCTGGTTTTGCGAAGAAACATCAAATCAACAATTGTTTCTTGCAGGAAATTCGAAGTAATCGTCAAATTCATCCTAAATTAGTTGAAATCATATTATAAAGTATGTTCCATTTTGAAATGTTGTATAAAACCAACCAATCGTCAACAACATTCCTTAAATCTCAATGAAAATATTTGTGTTACCATACACATACATAAAGGGTGATTTTTTAAGAGCTTGATAACTTTTTTTTAAAAAAAAACGCATAAAATTTGCAAAATCTCATCGGTTCTTTATTTGAAACGTTAGATTGGTTCATGACATTTACTTTTTGAAGATAATTTCATTTAAATGTTGACCGGCTGCGTCTTAGGTGGTCCATTCGGAAAGTCCAATTTTGGGCAACTTTTTCGAGCATTTCGGCCGGAATAGCCCGAATTTCTTCGGAAATGTTGTCTTCCAAAGCTGGAATAGTTGCTGGCTTATTTCTGTAGACTTTAGACTTGACGTAGCCCCACAAAAAATAGTCTAAAGGCGTTAAATCGCATGATCTTGGTGGCCAACTTACGGGTCCATTTCTTGAGATGAATTGTTGTCCGAAGTTTTCCCTCAAAATGGCCATAGAATCGCGAGCTGTGTGGCATGTAGCGCCATCTTGTTGAAACCACATGTCAACCAAGTTCAGTTCTTCCATTTTTGGCAACAAAAAGTTTGTTAGCATCGAACGATAGCGATCGCCATTCACCGTAACGTTGCGTCCAACAGCATCTTTGAAAAAATACGGTCCAATGATTCCACCAGCGTACAAACCACACCAAACAGTGCATTTTTCGGGATGCATGGGCAGTTCTTGAACGGCTTCTGGTTGCTCTTCACCCCAAATGCGGCAATTTTGCTTATTTACGTAGCCATTCAACCAGAAATGAGCCTCATCGCTGAACAAAATTTGTCGATAAAAACGAAACGAAACACATTTCGAACCGAACACTGATTTTGGTAATAAAATTCAATGATTTGCAAGCGTTGCTCGTTAGTAAGTCTATTCATGATGAAATGTCAAAGCATACTGAGCATCTTTCTCTTTGACACCATGTCTGAAATCCCACGTGATCTGTCAAATACTAATGCATGAAAATCCTAACCTCAAAAAAATCACCCGTTACATACGCACAAAGTTTGTTTACTTTGTTTATTCTCTCTTGCTCTTCTAATGTGGATCATTCACGATGCGTAACCAGCTGTCAAAATTACTTCAGAAATAATGTATTTTTGTTCTTGAGCAATTACTTGAGAGCTGCGTACCAACCTTTTACATGCCCATTGAAAGCCCAGAAATGGGCCACATCGCTGAACAAAATGAACAAATAGAATGAAAACATCGGATCTTCTGGGAACTTTTCAATAGCCCATAGAGCGAAGCGATGTTGCTTGGGAAGGTCGAGAGACTTCAGTTCTTGCACAAGCTGTATTTTGTACGCTTTCAGTTTAAGATCTTGACGAAAAACGCGCCAAGTCGTTCCATACGTCAGTCCGAGTTTATACAAACGGCGCCGAATCGACTCTCATCAGTCTTCGTGTATACTGTTAGCTACGGCTTATATACATATTTTCTTCTTTAGCTGAGATGTCCAAATATAATCACGAATCTCAATTTTATTTGACATTTTGGTTTGCCCTATGAAGAAAGATTTCGTCTCAAACGGAACAACGACTTTTTCTGTAGATTTTTCAAAGTAAAAATGAAACACCATGGATCATTAGCTGATATCTGGTTACGTCCAAATATAAATGAACTGCAGCGCTGAGAAAGTTTTTTTTATTGAGAAATTAACCATTTAGTATTGTCAGCCATTTGCTGTTCTAGAAAATCTCTAATCTCAATCTTATTGGTTACTTTGAGTTTCGGTATGGTGAAAGACTCCTACTCTGTGGAGGTTAAAATTAATTTAAAAGATTATATCCACTTGCAAGTCAGAAAACCCCGTTTTTTATATTTTCTTAAATATAATAATATAAACTTATAAATATGTATTCACAAAGTTTAATGTACTCTAATAATTGGTGACTCGTTTTGAAAAATGTTGGATTCCCTTGTTCCCGTAGCCGAATTTCCAATTTTGCAGAGAACCTCCGAAAAAACGGTGCTGGCGCTAAGGAATATTTTTTGCTTAAATTTATCTGAAATACAAAAACCAAAATAATAGAAAGTCTAGTCAAAAGTCTAATTAATGAAAAAAAATCGTTTTTTATTAAAAAAAAGTACACTTCAGGGTTGCTTAAAAAACGAAATTATTATCAAATTCTTATTCCTTGAATGAAAATGATGCAATGGAAATGTTTGCATGTAGTGTATAAGCAGTTCTTGCGGAATTTCAGCCCGATCGGATCAACTATTTCGGAGTAAATTTCCTCACCAACTTTAAAAGCAGTTTTTGGAATAATACTATATATCTAGAAAAGATGTAGAAAAATTCAAGTCCATTGGTGTATATATTATCTAGAAACTTTCTCATCGTCTGCAAAAAGCGTTTCGAGAAAAACGAGTTTGAAGTTTTGTGAGCCAAGTACACTTTCTTCAAAAATCGTTACAAATAAGCTGTTACCTTCAACCTAAATCAACTTAAAATTTTCGAAAAATATGCACAGTTATAAGTAAGTACATTTGAAGTATGTAAAAAAAAATCGGTCTTTAAAAATGCACAAGCGGATATAACGCCTTATTGGAGGTTCTCTTTAGTTTTAATTACATTTACCAGGATATATCTTTAATTTACCAGAGATGACTTCTAGTTAGTTCCAAATATAATCCAATTGGAGTTCGTGTATACGAAACCCTTAAAATTGCTTTCGTGTCGTCATGCTTGGCTTGTTCTTAGATCCCCCCCAAAATACAATTATTTCGCAGCCTTGGCAAAGTAACCAATTTGCAAGCAGAAGCAAAGTATGATTCATGCGTTGCATTTCAATTTAATTTTATAGAATTTTACGCTACTGTAATTTTAAACTGCAATAATTACAGTTGCCGCCAACTGCGTAATTCCCATTCACCATTATAAGCTTAGAGCAGCAAGCAACTATGTACCCTTTTAAATAATTAATACAACATGAACTCCATTATGTACACGCCCCGATGAAGGAGCGTGTGCTATAAAAGTAAATGAATTTATAGACATGCATGCAGTGCAAATGCAGAAAAACAGAGTTGCCACTTACACACAAACAACAGCCAGCCGACGAACCGAAGTATAATATAAATATTTAATCACTTTCATGCATTTACGACGTTTGTTGCTGACATTCTGTCACCGCCACTGTTGTATGGGTAAAATGCAGTTATTTCGCATACATACACACACACACATGCGTGCATATTTGCATAGTAAAACATTTACATATGCATGTTTGCGTGTGTAAATAATTGTATGTCTTCTAGCAGTTGTCGGTAAAGTTAAAAAACAACAACAACTCTTTGCACTTTCTGCAAAAACAACTGGCGTAAAAAAGTGCAATTTACTTGGGGGACACTAATTGCCAGCACTTAACAGTATATGCACACATACATATGTACAAACTGACTTTTATAGTATATATAAGCGTGTTGTGGCAAAAATTATCAGTTTAAAACTAGTGTTGGACTAGACTTTGTGGTCAATTCTGAAACCTCAAACAAGCTTTGCTTTGAAACATTTGTCGTTTAGACTCACCTTCGCTATTTGCGATAAGTTAGACTTTCAAGAGTGCCGAAACGAACAAACAGCTGGTATACATGTTTCAAAATGGTGCAATGGAGTAGAGAAAAGCGGTCTTCTATTCGCCGACCAAGCTAGAGAAGCAAATCGAACTATATACTTTTAATAACCACAAAATAAAATTATTTTTAATTTTCAAAAGTAATTTTTCATATAATTCGACCATTGTGAATATGAAAAATAAAACTTGGTAACATTGGAGATACTGGCTATCCCATTTTAGTAAGGTAAAAGGTGTGTTAGAAACAAACGTGATATATCCTCTGCAGGGTATAAATATATAATTATTTTATCTTGTACATTTTCTACATAATCTTTTTGACAAGACTACTCCTGCAATTTAACTAAACATATAATTTTGTTGTTAATATTTTTTGGTACTGAAGCAAATCTTCCACAAAGCTCAGACATGTAGAGAACAGAGAAATGCCGAATCGAAGAATACTACTGAAAACGTTCCCTAAACCGATTTAACTAGCATTAGACCTGTTTATTTTAGACTGAATGACGCAAATTTCAATTAGTTAGGTTGAAAATTTATTTATCAGTAATAACTTTGTAGACTTCAAGATAATAATTTTTTTCTTAAATTTTTCCGCTAGAAACAATACTTTAGCACTGTAAAACTTTTCTGGTTTCTCGGCGAAAATATGCGACAAGTAATTTCACTTGCTTCTCTTGAAGCCAACTTTACTCCATTAAAGGAGTTCTACATTGACCGAAGCGAATAGAAGTCCGATGGTGAAAGATCCGGGCTACATGGTAGATGCATGAAAGCTTTCCAGCCAAGCTCCCTCAGTTTTTGCAGGGTCTTCAAAGATGTGTGTGGTCTAGCGTTGTCCTGATGGAACACGAAGCCCTTTCTGTTGTTCAGTTCTGGCCGTTTTTTTCGATTACTAACTTCAATCTCATCAGTTGTTGACAATAAACTGTCGAATCAATCGTTCGACCAGACTGGAGTAGCTCATTGTGGATGATTCCTTTCCAATCCCACCAAACGCTCAGCATAACCTTTCGTGGCGTCAATCCTGGCTTTGCGACCATTTGTTGATCTTCATCACGCTTGGACCATAATCTTTCTTACGACTTATTGTTGTATTTGATTCACTTTCCGTCTCCTGTTACCATTGGCTTGTATTCTTCCCTTTTTATACAAAAATTTCAAAATACATATAGCGAATTTCTTCAATATTTTCACTAATTTTTGAACAGCTGCAACTTTTTTTCAACTTCGTCTAATTTATTTTTTTTTTTTGCTAAATGAAGCTTAGAATCTCAACTTTCTAAGAAAGTATGAAAATATTCAGATCGATACCTCAAAAGCGTACAGACTTGGCAAAATCGACTAAGCTCGTCTTGCTAATAATTTCTCATACTTTACAGGATCTTCACTGTTTTCTTCTGTGTGTTAGAAACAAACGTGATAATTCTCTATAGGGTATAAATATATAATTTTAATATGATTCAAGGTTTATACTCAAAAAAGTTCTCATTGATATCCAACCTGTTTTTTCACAAATTAAAAGCAAACCAGGTTATCATTTAGCTGTCTAAGGATTAGAGAAAATTATTTCAGAGAAGATCATAACGGCTCGGGTAGATTTTTGATGGTGAGTGGATCGCGAAAGGTCCCTTTAGTCACTTACTGTCAGCAAAGTACATTCGGATAATTAGGCTGACATATGGAGAGGTATAAAATTTTGCCGAACGATTGACAAAGTCTGTTGTAAGAATGCAAGGTAGATCACACTCAGCAAGTTTTAGCCATTCGGCGAGTAATTTTTTTCGAAGAAAGTGACATAGATGCAACAACCTAAGAATCTAGTCCTTAGGGTGCGACTTAAATGATCAATTTGATAGAAAATTTTATTGGAGAGAGTTCCCTTAACATAAAAAGGAACCACTTGCTGAAAAAAACTTGTGTGTAAATAACTTCTTCCATCTTTAATAAAAATTATGTAAACGAGTTAGCAAATCTGTAGACTTTGTAACCGTTATTTCTCCTCTGCATTATAACTCAAAATAATCCATTATTGTTTCAACAACCTGTAGCTTATTTTAATTGAAACATTTAAAAAACTATTTCAAATATTGAGCGTGAACAACATTCTCTGCTGGGTAAAGAATTCGAAGAAGCTAGTAACGTCGTTAAGAACTCTTAAATATGCAAACTATATAATAGACGTATGTATATGCAAATATGTACATGTCTTCCAGCCGAGGTACTCCTGTACTTAATAGAACCACTGCATACCTGTGTGTGTGTGTGGCCACACCCGCCGACCGCTTGGGAGTCACTTAGCAACTTGTTTCTGTGCGCTAAGTTTTGCGCTGAACGAGCAACATTCTTACAGCTGTGAATTCTGATTTTCTTTTTGTTGTTATTGTTGGTGTTAGTTTTGTTGCGATATTTTTATGCCTTCACTCAAGTGCCCAGTTGTAACTGCTTGATTGTGAGAATTGTGTCAGGTGAATGTGCTTTGTAGAAATTGTATGCTCATTTTTTCCTTATTTTGATAGCCCGGAGTCAGAGTTCAATGCACCAACAACTTGATTAGTGAAGTTTCTGCAAAAGTTTTTTAATTTCATTTTTTGGGAGTTTGCATAGCTGGGCGTGACTACGTAAGGTGTGCGGGGGGGGTTAGGAAAAGTGTATATATATTTAATTCTTATAAAAAGGGAGTTTATATTAAAGCTTATATTACATTACAGAACAATTTAATTACAAAATGAAAAATGTTTAATATTAAAAAAATTAAATATTCTTTTTAACAGAGTTTTAGGATAAATAAAAATTTAGAAACTATTTGTGCAAAAAAGGTATTAGTTTGGAATTGACATGAAATGTATAATTTATAAGCTTTTAGTTCAAATTGGAATTTTAGAAAAATTTTCTATAAATTTTGAGTGTTCAAAAATTTTAAATATAAAATTCGGTTAAAAAAAAACCTTTTAAATATTAGAAAATGTTTTCAAAAATTTCTTTAAGTTTTTGGTTTTAAAATGTCAAAAATATTCAAACTTTTTATACTTTAACTTTTATACTTACTTACATACTCTTAACTTAATTTCCAATAGAGTTTTAGAACAAGGAAATGTTAATAAAAGATTTTGATTTTCTTAATTAATAAATTTTAAGGCATAAAATCATAAATATTTTTTATGTCTTTTTGATAATAAAAAAATACTTTTTTTATTTTTTTATACTTTTTTTATTTTTTTATTATTAATTGTTTTTCCGGTAGTTAATTAATTAAAATTAGTAATTAGGGATTTTTTAAATTAATTAAATTGAATAAGATCATTAAAACTATAATTTTTCTTCAAAAGTGTGATTACCTATTAACACATTTTCCAACTCGTTGCCTTAACTTTCGCTAGTATTTTCACTCTAGCGTCTAGAGTTGCCACTTAACAAGTAGACGGGGCATCTTTTTCGGCTACGCAAACATATACAACAGTAAATTGTCGTTTTGCAAGCGGGCTTGCAAGAAGTTGAACGACTTTGGCCGCTTGTGCTGTCGCAAGTGTCGTAAATTAGAACCAAAATTGGTGCAAGCGAAGTGTCATATTATTTGCTAACGTAATTGGACGATTTACAAAAGAATTCGAGTGGTATGTGTTATAATTAGTATTTGTTTGCAATGGTACAATAATTGTGGTTTTATATAATTATGTTACATGTTCCAAAAAGGGCAATATTTAGTGGAACCTAATAACGCAGATCGTAATAACAGTTAAGTATATAAGCTTAAACACTTCTGATAATCTTAAAAGATATACCAATTCACAATGTTCATTGACTCTTGACACAAAATAAAAGTAATCTATTCGATAAATTATTTTAATTTACTCTCCATTTTTCGTTTAACTATTCAGGTATATCTTTAACTACTCCAATATTTTTTTTTTAATTTTTATGTATAACTTACTATATCCATGCAATGCTGGGAGAGTGAAAAAATCAAACGGTGAAACACAAAAATAGACGATCTTCTTTGACCGTAGCGAATCGAACAAACAATTGGCATAATATACATATGCTGGCAATGCCAAACAGAGAGGGAATGTAAAAGTCAATCCCTTAAATATTGGTAACAGAATGTCTCGTATGACAACTTATGAAAAATTCTTTTCGGATTGATATTAAACCCTGAATCAAATAGAGTTCCACTAGAAACAACTAGCATTTAGTTAGCTTTAGTTAGCTCGCGGTTTCAAATGTTTAAGCAATTTCAAAACATTTATACGCTTCAATTGCTGAAGGAATTTTCATCTAGTCTATAGATTGAAGCATTTTTGACATTAATTAGGGATTCTCTGGATAATTATGGATTTCCTCTCAAAACAAAAAGTCACTAATTGTGGATACCATGCTTTCCTCTCCGAATAAAACGTCTATCTATAAAATGATATAATAAATGGCGACCATGTTTATGCCCAAATCTATGTGTGTAAATTTTATAACTTAAATTTTACGAGTATGAACCAAGAGTCATTGAAAATACTGAGACTATCGGTAGAAGTCCAAGCCTAGTACTAGATGAAATACAGTAACTAGCTGTCCCTGTCTTGTGCACTAATCTCGGCTAATATGCTGGTATTTTGAGCGAATGAGATAGATATTACGGTTGGCAGCTGAGAATGAGAACTTCTATTAAACTTCGCCTCAGAACAACTGGACATTGTCAAACTGATATTCCTTGCCACCTTAATAATACATAGCACACACTCAGTAAATGAAAGTTGGGGTATCGCAAATGACCGCAGGTTTTTTTCAACAAATATTTCCAAATCAAACTTCACAGGATCATATGGGAATACCTCTATATTTCTTTTCGGTCTTTTGATAGTTAAAAAAAAACATTTCAGACACCAGTAGATTAATTGACAACAATTTCCTTGAGTACGGGAAGTTTCATATAATTGGGAGAGATCTCGTGACATGTTTCCTATACCACTTTAACCAACCAATGAAATTTGAAAATGCTTTCAATCTTGGTTTTATTTTTGTCATTCCTAACTTATAAAGTAAAAATTGAGAAAGCTTTCGGCATCACAATCGTTAATACAATTTACAATATCATTTCGGACGATAAGAGCATAATATAGATTTCCGTCAACAAATGGTAATGGTAATTTCAAAAAATACCTCACACAAAAATTTAAAGTCACGGTCGGAAGATTGAAAAAGTTTCTTAACAACAAAATAGATATAATTCTCAAGATAAATCCTACAAAATCAAAATATTTTGATATTTGAAATGATTGACAATTAGGTTTTTGGGGTTAAAGAAATTCTCAAGATAATGAGCATAACTTTTTGACATTCTCTAGTCAATAGCGTCAAAGCAACGTTACTTCGGAATTGCAGATTTTAATTTCGGAGTACATATAAGAATGTAAATAAATAATTTAAATTAATTACGACTATCATAATTTAAATGAACTCATTATAGTTTAACTCTCTCTCGCCAACCGTTAATTATGTCAATTACTCGTGAATGACTTTCAATTTACTTATTGAAACGAAATGAGAAGTGAAAGCGTTCGGTTTTAAGAGACAGTGATAACTGTGATGCCAAATCATGCCCAAATCTGAAATGTAAATTTAAAGGAATCAATAAGCCAATTTAAATTACACATGAATACATACGTTAATCCGTAGACATCCAGCTGGCGGGCATTGTAAGTCTTTCGGCTCCAAGTAACTACACAAAGTATTTACATTTTTTGGTGGTTTGCATATGTGCAAGCATTTAGGTGATTGTAGGTTAGGGCCTTGTAGGAAAGGAAAAAAGCTAAACCAAAGTTTTATCTCATATCTCTAATGCTATAAGTTTTGAGATATCTTAATACATTTTAAATACTAGATTAAGATAATATATCCATTTTTTTCTCGAATATGGATTGGTTTTCGAACACTCCAGCCATTCGTTATATAGTTTAATAACCTAAACAAGAATTTTATTCGAGTTCCAGTGTTCTGGGTTAAAACAAATTACTGTTATTCGTTATCAGAATTCCAATGGAACGAAAAGTTTTATAATCACTGCCTTGGGTGACTCAGTATCAGTCTTTATTGAAAGTCGTTGAGAGAGTTGAGGGAGACCACGGCTTTTCGGTCAGTACTACTGTGCTATAATTGAAAAGCAACGTTAAAAGCAAATATCGGTTTGGCTCTATTTTACAGTATCTCTGCAATAATTAGTCGTAGACGTAAATTTCTTAAAAAACAGGCAACTCAAAAGTAAAAAAGAAAGATATGCATTTTTGAAGGAGTTAGGGATAGCTTATTTAGTTAGTTAGAAATTTGTGCTCTCTGACTCTCTCAGAAATTGCTGTTTTCTGAGTGTACGAACTCTTTACAATCGTTAGGCGTTGAGGAGGAGTTACTGTTCTTGCCAACATTTTACCCAATCAAGAGTTTATGTGTGAAAATATCAACATCTCCAAAATCCGTTCCCTTTATTTTAATTTTAGCCGTCTTTGATTACTCTTTTCTTTACTCGCTTTAGAAGTTTTAAAGGTAAAAGCAACACATCAAAATTATCCAAATGAATTCAACCTAAGACAGTATAAGATACCTCATTAAAGTGGCGTAGTCGCTTACTATTTCATCACTATTCGTTCGCCCAGTGTAATAATTTTATACTAGTTGCCTGTTCGATTCATTATTGAATTTCTATTCGTTCGACTACTTTAAAAAATTTATACTTCCTGCTTGTGCTATCCATTACTCTCAATGTTTTATCCAGTCGAAAACTGATTTCATATTCCAAAAATAAATTTACAACTAGGTTTTTCGCTAACGCTGACCCTACTGGGTGCTCTAAATATACGCAGACACATGTTAATATCTTTATGTATGTATATGCCACATACCTTTGGTATTATTCGAAATTTTCGTTTCACACCAAAAATGAAGGTCAAGTGCGTCATGTTGTTGCTTGGCTTTTGTGTATTGTCTTCTGCAATCACACGTTCATACAATGGTACACATGTAGTAAAGTATATGCATATATGTACATATACGAGTATATGAGATAGGTACATAGTATAGTATATGTATGTATATAGTAGAGCCATGTGCGCCCTTTGTCGGTACTTGTTTGAGAAAAGACTTTATTTGGGTGTGTTTAGTGGCATTTAAGCATTGTGGCAGGTAGTTGCTGTAATAGCTGCAAAGATGTATGTATATACAACTGATTTTGTATTTGTATACATGTATGCTTGTGGGCTTGTGCAATCGGTTAAATAACGAATTGGAACACATTCTCTAGAAATAAAGGACTTCTGTATTAAATTTGTGTAGCAACAATTGGTTGCGGAACTAGCACTTATACATACATATGCAGGCATTATCTTATTTGTGTGTGTGGATCGGAACGACAATTTCAGTTACATATGTTCTCTTAAATTGAAAAAAAATATTTGATAAAATTCTTACTCAAAACCAAAGTACTTGCCTTTAGTTAAATCGATTTGCACATTTTCAACATAATTTCACAGCTAAGCCATATACATGGACATATATGTATATTTATATATAATACTTTGTATCACTTTATAATTACCTCTTGAAATATATACTTTGTATTGCAGTAAGTGCATATAAAATATTTCTGAGGTGCAATGCGTCAACACTCAGCAGTGATGCGGATAAACAGGTCTCAGGCAGCCAAATATGGCAGCTTGTTAGAAGGCAACAAAAAAAAAAACGAAAATAAACAAGCGTAAATATTGTGGCAAAATGTATAAAATACTTAAGTGAAATTGTTGTTGTTGCAAATGATTGCACTCATTAATATGCGGTAAAGTGCTTGCTGCAATTGTCAATCGGACGACATAAATGGCTGGGACGGCACTAATATGGTTAAGATATTTCGAGATATTGGGAGGCGGCCAGAGCTTCGTACATTACTTTGTGAAAATCCATTGTGCAAAAATCAAATATTTTCGCAAAGCAAAAGTAAAAGGGGGAAATATTTTGTACGATTGTCGTGACTTAATTGTTTAGGAGGAAAAGATATTAATATAAATTTAATTTTTTTGTAGTAGATTACAGAATAAAAAAAATATAAAAAAATTAAACCAATATCATAACTAATAAAATATAAAAATATAAGAAAAATTAAAAATCAAATAATTTAAATAGAATAAAATTTTTCAGTTAATTTTAAAAGCTCTGAAAAAAAAATTAAAGTAAATTTTAATTAAAATAAATTTAAGGTAAAATTGGTTTAAATTTTAATTTTAATTTAAATACATTTAAGCTAAAATTGGTTTAAATTTAAAATTAAAACAAACATTATTTATTTGAAACCAAATTTAAATTATTTATATAATTCGAAAAAAAAAATTAAATTGAACTAATTAATAATTAAAAATTAATAATTAAAAATTAAAATAATTAAAATTTGAAACTCAAATAGAATTAAAATTGAACGAAAAAGTTTATTTAAATTAAAAACAACAGCAAAACTTAAATTAAATCCATTTTTTTTATTTATTTTAAAATTGAAATCGTAATTAGAATTTAAATTGAATTAAAATTAAAAAGAATACGCAACTTAAGTTTAAATTAAAATAAAAGTTAAACTTGAAGTTAAAGTTAAATGTTTAACCAAATTAAACTTTACCTAAAACTAAATTTAAAAATTAAAATGAATTTAAGTTGAAAATTAACACTAAAAATTAAAAACATAATTAAAAATTAACTCTAAAATTAAAATTAAAAATCTATTGTCAATATATGTATGACACTAAAAATAAAATTAAAACTAAAATTGTTTATTCGAAATTAAATTAAAATCATCTAATTAAATTAGAAACAAAAAAAAATTTAAAAATTCATCTTAAATTAGTAACAAAAATTAATAAAAATAAAATAAATTTTAAATTTTATTGAAATTAACCATAATATAAAATTAAAAAAAAAATCTTTCTTCTAAGAAGACACTTAATCGTTGTCGTCCCCTTTTCTCTTTTCGAGCATGTTCATACAAAAAAGTTTCATTGGAAAAAATAACGAATTTAAAGCTGCTTTCACTGTATTTTTTATTTATGTATGAATTGTTTTAACTATTAACTTCTAAGCTGGGTTGAACTGGACACAGTGTGCTAAATTTTTCTAAAATCGGTTCAGTAGTTTAGAGTCCATCGCGAACAAACAACGTGACACTTAGTTTTTATACATAAAATTGTTTCATTTTCTGACACCAATTTATAGTCGAATTAAATTTTCACCAAATTGTGAGCAAATTCCAAAGCAACCGTTCTGCGAACTCATCACTAAATACGCGATTTTCTCCCTTTTATTAGTAACTCTTTGGGTTTGTTCAGAGAGATTGAAAGGTTACTATTTTTCGACACGGTTCGCGAAGTAGACTCTAGTATGGAGTACCTATGAGATGATGATAAAAGGCTTAGAGTATTTCCTCCAGTATTTCTCCTTTTGAAGACATCAGTTTAAGTTCTAGTACTGTGGCTTCGGTCGATTATGTTTCATCGTTTTTGTAGTATATTTTTCCAAAATATACTGTGAACCGGATAAAAGTATTAAGTTTACCACGAAGTTTGTAAGAGGGAAACTTCGGGACCCTATAAAGTGTATATACATACTTACATATATACAATATATTATCAGCATGACGAGCTGAAACCATTTAGGTCTATTCGTCGATCTGTCCATCTGTACTATACATATATACGTGAACTTATGCTTCAGTTTTTGATATACGTAGGTTGCCTTTTACATAAGTATATTTCGGCATCAGAGAACAAAAACAAATATTAATCATCGAAGTACCATTTATTGTTTCTCAAATATTCTCCATTAAGATCTACAGACTTTTGAATATATTTTAAACTATTGTAGAAGTTCTCAAATTGAGGTATCTCCAAAACTTGCGTTCTGAACGGCCGGCTCTTCAGGTGTCGAAAACGTTGACCTCATAGTTTATTTTTTACGTGCGGAAATTAAAAGCAGTCATTCGGTACCAAGTCAAGAGGTTAGGGTAGATTACTCTTAAAATATATATTCTGAGTGCGCAAAAATGCATTTGTTTCGATCGATGATTCAAAGATCGCATTGTTGTGAAACAAGAGTGATCCGTCTTTGGCGATTGATTCTCTTAATGTCTTGAAAGACAACTGACAAAGACATAATTGTGTACCACTCAGAATTTACTGTTCTGCGTTGTTATAGTGGCATGGTTGCGATATGTTGAGTTTTTCCAAAAAAGCGGACAAAACTTAGGTTAGAAATGATTAGTGCAAGAACAACGTTTGTTAGATTCGGCTCATTTTGAAACACTCATACAATTGCTGTTTACTTTCGGGCCTATAGAACCACGTTTCATCATCTGTCATAAATTCATAGGCATTTCGAAGCAAAGCTAACGACCAATCAACACGAGCCTTTTTTGAGCGATCGACAAATTGTGTGGACACAAAATTTTACTTTACAGTCAAATGATCATGCAATATGCAATTTATGCCTACAGCTGTGTCAGTCTCACGGTGTATCACATGACGATCTTACAATATCAGTTTCCACACAGCTTCAATAGTTTCCGAAACAACAACTGATATTTTGCACACGTCCTTTTCTCTCCCAGAAACAATTCAAGCGGTACAAACTGATCGATCTAAATTAAGATAAAGATTTTTATACCCTTATATGCTATAAGAAATGCACCTATGAGTGGTATATATTGGGTAGTCGAAAAAGTCGTTTCGCATTTTGCCAATAGATGTCGTCAAAAATGTCGAAATAAAAAACTTTTCATGTGTTTAACATATTTTTCAACTTATTTTAGGCTTTTGCAATAACTCATACCGATATATGTATGTATGTATATATAAAATGCATTGGTAGATATTCTAAAATCATATTTCATATTTTTGCAACATTTGAGTCACACATGTTTTTAACTAAAATAGTTTTCATTTGATTTAGCATATGTGTTATAGCGTGGGTGTACATAGACACAACAACAAACAAAAATACATGTATGTATGTATACATACATTTATGTTTAAGATTTTTTATTGGCCATAGATGTTGCCATAAAAATTTTGCGTAGTCGAAAAATGCCGCTTTGTCTGGCGAAATACGTCAATGTTGTTGTTTTTGCTTTTCTTTTTTTTAATAAATACATACAGACACATATGTGCATATATATGTATGTGTATATGTTGTATTTTTATAGTTATTGTCGTATTGCCTTTTAAGTGATTACTACTTCCGGCAGACACATGTGCGCCACGCACACACACTTAAAAACATAAGTGTGTATGGGAGTAGGAATAATCCACACCACACACACACAACCAAACAAGCAGATGTACAGCTGTTTACATGTGTTATGGAGCGCCTTCAAGCTTGTTACCTGCATCTCATCTTCACTAGTAAGGTTTCGAAGTGACCATATTGGAAGTAGAAGAATTTGGCTTGAAGAAACGCCGAGTTTTATTTGTGATTTTACTTTCAAGGCGATTGGTTGTTGGCATTTGTGCGGCAACAGAAGTGAATTCGAAGGAATAAGAAAAGTTTGTGTAAAAGAAATTGAGAAAAAGTTAATAACGAAAAAAATATTTTGTTGAAAATGAAAAATTTTGAAAACTATTTTTAAAAATTCATCCGAAAAAAATTTATTTTAATATGTGCTAACAGAAGACTTAATGAAAAAACAACAACAAAATAAAAATTAATATTGTTAATTTATTCAATAGCTTTATACTAAAATAAACAAAAAAATCAAAAAATTTAAGAAAAAAAAAATAATTAAAAAAAAAATAAAAATTAATAAAGAAAAATTAATAGTAATTAAAGTTCAAAAAGTTTTTGAAAAATCGTACGAAAAAAATATATACACATATATATAAATGTATTTAATACAAATATATTTATTTAATGTATGCTAGAAAAATATTTAATAAAAAAATGACAAACACAAAATAAAACATTAATAATGTAACTTAATAAAAAAATTGAATAAAGAAAAATTAAAATTTATTAAAAAAAAACAGTTATTAAGTTAAGAAAAATAATTTTAAAGTTTAAAAAAATATAGTATATTAAAAAAAAATTCAAAACTTAAAAAAAATATAAAAATTACCATAAGACAAGCTTTTCATAAAAATTAAAATTTTCTAATGTTAATGTTAAAATAAAAAAAAATATTAATTTTATTTTTTTTTTCAAATAAAAATTATTTTTTTATAAAACTTTTAAAGTAAAAATTTTAAATTCCATTTTAAATTTTTTCTACCCTTTTCTATGTTTGATAAGATTTTAAAAATATTCTATAATTTTCAATAAAAAAAATAATTTATTAAACATTTTTTATTACTTAAATTTTTTTTTTAATAATTTTAAAATTTTAATAATTTAATATATATTTTTTAAATTATTTTAATTTAAAACTCTTTTAAATGAATAATATTTTTAAAATATATTTTTTAATTGTTTAAAACTTTAAATTTTTTTTAAATAATTTTCCTAAATTTATGAACAAAAAAATTGTAGAAACTGTTAATATTAATGGAAACTCATTTACTTCAATTCCAAGAGACTCAAAAATTATATTTTTTAAAAAGTGCATGAATACCAAAAATTAAAAATTATTTTAATAAGTTACAAAACGAACACTAAACTATACACAAACGGATCTCTAAATAAATAAATATTAGAATTTATTAAAATTTTGAATATATATACTTTACAATACAAAATAAAAATATTTATTCCATTTGACCGCCGCAGCGAGCATCTTGTTTATCTCCAATTTTGCTTAATTTATTTACACATGCAAAATAATACACCAATAAATCCAAACAATTAAAAATAATTACATTTACATAAACAAAATTTATTTTCGCCGCTTGCGAATTTATCAAATCCCCGCATGCCACGCGCCAATTTGGGTTTTGTTTCACTGACTCTATTTATTTATTTTTTTCTTGTCAGTTCAATGCCACTGACGTCAATTGCTCGCTTGCCAAAAGCAAATTGCTGCTGAACAATTGCTCACTCACTTTGTTGTTGGCGTGTTTCTGCGCTGCTGTGGCGCTTTTGTTTAAAATCACCAAAATAAATAAATAAAAAGTGCTATGATTTAAAACACTTCCGTTAATTTGCCAGGAGTGTGAAGAAATTTGCAAACAATAAAAAAATTATAGTTTCAGTGTCAGAGTGAAATTCCGAAAAAGTTGTTAAAGAAACGAACAACAAACGCACGCAATTGCATGACAGAAAAAGTCTATGCGCACATTGCTTGTTGTTGTAGTTGCTGTATACAAAATAATTATCGTGCGCGCCGGCAAATAGTAATGGCGCCAAATTCATTTGTCAATCGCTTGGTAACGGTGAGTGAAAATGTTACAGATATACATATGTATGTATATATGTCTATATGAATGTATGCGTTTATAATTTTTTGTATATGTGTACTATATAAACATATTATGAAATAAATTAAATAAACTGCAAGATTTATAATTGCACCAATTATTGATTATAACTTATATTATTTAAAAAGTTCCATTTGAATTTGGCTATATAAAATATTTTCAAAATTTTTATTTTCTATTAATTTTATTTTGTGTTAAAATGTAAGCTCTTAATTCAGCGCTTCAGTTGAGAGTTTTACTAATTTTTTGTCCTTTTCAACACTATTTTATAAATTAAATTCATTAACCCAGAGTCACGTGTATGAATATACAACTTTTTTCACGACATTATTTTGCAAATTAATTGCACAAAAGTGCTTTGGATTGTGTAGTGAAACAAAAAAGCCGAGTGACTGCAGTTGAATAATTTGAATTCGCCGCAATTGTGGCGCAGTTTTCATAAATTAAAAGCAAAGAAATGGAAACAGGCGTGTATAGAGTAAATGAAAGAAGGAATACAACTGTGTTTAGCCAGCGAAAAAATCCTAAAATTGATAATTTATAAAAATGTATATTTATAAACATATGTCTATTCATATATAAATAAATAAAACATATATAAAATATAAAAAATATATAAAAATATATATTCATATGTTTCATAAATGTTAGTAGGAAATATAATCTTCTTGCAGCGTTGGGTATAAGTAGTCACAGATTTCAAAAAAAAAATCAGTTGGCTTTATAAAAAGATATTTATAGAAATAAGATAATTACTTTTGAAACGCTTTCGCATATTTTAGTCTAATTATACATACATATGTGGATATAAGTATATTATATATTCGGAATCAAACTGACATGCAGATATAATTACATATTGTCACCTAAAACGCAAAGAACTTATCATCAAAAAAGTCGAAATCGAGTTTTTTATTTCTTATGATTCACTTCATCGTATTACATAAGTATGTATACATATCGCTCATTTTCTGCAAGACCGGCATAAGTCAAAAAAATCGATTTTCCAAAAAACGCGTTTAAAGTTTTCAACTAATTACAACCTTACACGGTGACTCCAACCTTATACCTCTTCTCAAGCGAAGCATATAAGAGGTATTCATACGAATTTTTTACTCAACATGAAGTATGATATTACGAACAATTCTGCAGCATTAACTCAAAAATCACGTTTTTTGATTTATGCCGGTCTTGCAGCAAATGAGCGATATGCAGAATAAAATTTTCAGCTTCCGCTGTCATATATATCCATTTTATAATCAAAACTTAAATTTTGTTCAATATGAGGGGTTTCTATTATATCGTTTTTACGTCGCCTGTAAACTTATGAAAAATGATGTTACGTTATTTTACATTTTAGGGGACGCTATACGCTTTTGCATATACTTAAATACATATACATATGTATATCATAATTATATGTATACAGGTGTGTTTTAAAATATCTGTTAAATGTCGTGTTATAATCACCTAAAAGCATTAAATGTCATTCAGCTATTGGCAGAAAATGCTTAATGATCGCTGAAGTTGTCATTATACTACAACAAAAACAAACATAAATTACACTCATTAAATATTTCGCTGTTTAATCATTGAGTTTTTGTTGGCCTGCTGTTTTTTTTGCGGAAACTGGGGTTAATGCACGGCTAATTTTGGCTCCTTTACAAAGAAAAAATTGTAAAAATACACAAAAACCAATATATATTTTAATATCATTACATTAGTATTAAAGTACATTAGTAGAAAGTCAATAAAAAGTAAAGTGAATAAAAAAAATTTAATCGGTAATTTTTTTGTAATTTAATTTTATAAATTTCTTTTTTCCATTTAGGTATATAAAATATTTTGAGTGCAAAAATTTATTTAAAAAGAACTAAATTTAAACTTAAAATGACTCTTATTATTTCCAAAAATCTTACCAAATTAATTTTAAATATTATGGCATTGCATAGTAAAAATTGTAAGCAAAGCTAATATTTGTTTGAATGGAATAAACCTTTTGATTAATAAAAAAATATTCAATTCAAAAAAAAATCATTCAAACACTAAATTTTTAACTAATACTCAAAATAAGACTTCAAATGAATTATTTGACTTCAAATTTTTGAGAAATTTTCGTAATTTAACTATTTTTATGTTTCAATAAAGATTTAAAAAATTATTAACTATTTTAAAATTATAAAACAATATGTGAATATGGCTTAATTGTTTGGAATTACAATTACCGATTAATTGAATGAATAATAATTATTACAGATCAATTTAATAAATTTGATAACTTCTTTGCTTGCTTTTAATTAAAAATTTTTATTCTAAAAATTAATTATTAATCGTTATTAAAATTTTTTAAAAATTTATTTGATCTAAAATCTTAAACAGGTAAATAATTTAGTGAATTAAGATATTTTTTCGCAATAATTCGTATACAAAATATTATTCATAATTGATTCAATTAAGACATTTTCCTGTGTGCATTATTGTAACTAAATGCTAATTTAGTCACTCAAGGAAATATCTGTAGTTATAATACATATTTTTGATCGTTACATTATTACAAAAATATTAGTTTTAAGAATTGAATAATTTAATTGAATAAACTTTAATATATTTTTAATACTTGTTTAAGTATTTAATCTACATTTAAAACATGTTATTTCTATACCTATATTCATTGTTGAGAAAAATATGCTAATTTAATCAATTAAGGGATTGTTCGCAGTATAATGTCAGTTTTTAATCGTGAAATTTAAATAAATATATTTTTTATTTTTAAGTTTTTTGGACTATTTTTTCAAATATATTTGATTATATTGAAAATGCTCGAGATTTCTGTTTTACATTTCAAAGATTTTAAGGACTAGCTATTTCAGTATATAGCCCAATTATAAAAAAATTCTCACAAGTATTATATTTGAAAATATGTTAACTGAGTCAGTTAAACGACTATCTGAATCTTTTTCCTAAAACAATATCCACTTAAAGAAGTCCTCTTATAGTCGCAATGCAATTACTACTATACAAATTTTATAAATGAGTTAGTGAAATGTCAAGAGAGTTTAAAAAACAACTAGGTTTACAAAATTCGAGCACTATTTGATAGTTGCTTATTTAAAATTAACAGGGAACTACTTTTACGTACTGAGTTAAATATGTGACTATCCCAAATTATACTCCCTGTGTTTTTCGTTACCCTAATCAAATAAATTGATATTTATTTTAATTAATATTCATAAAATTTTAAAAACATACTTAAATTTGCATTTCACTTTAATTGCCTCAATTTGTATGTTAATTGTTATTATTTTAATTGACTAAATTAGTGCATTTTGTCTGCTAAATTGCTAATTGAGTGAACTAAGGTGTTATCTACAACTTTTTCTTTAGGAAAACTTTCGTTTTTACGGTGAAGTAATTGATCACGATTACTGGCGATTTGAAATACTATAAATGAGTGGAGCTTAAAAACCAATTAGGTTTAAAAAGTTCAATTTCTTATTGAGAGCTACACTTTTAACTCCATAATGAACTGCTATTTTAAAATGTTTAAATATTGTACAGGTATATTTAATCGTATTTTACTAAATTTCTATAATATGAAACACCATATTGAAAATAATTATGAATTCCGAGTTCATTTTCAATCACGCCGTGCTCAACTCAAACACCTGCCCATACAAACATGTATATGTACACATGTCACAAAACCTGGTTTTCCCAGCAAGTACGCTAAATACCTGTAGCCTCCATTATACCTGCCTCCTACCACCAATTACTTCTACACTTTTCTACACATAATAGCATAACAATTTATCAATGCGCACAACAAGGTGGAATGAGCAGCATATGTTCTCTTCTTCTCTTAAATGCCAATGGAAAATAAAGACCAAACAGTTGTAATATTTTCTAAGGCAGAGCATTCAAACAGCAAATCCTTCAGTTAATGCTGGCATAGTCTCCTGTGGTAAATCATTTCACTCACTTCACTTGACACAGCAACCCCCAGCGGGGTCACAGCTGCCACTGATTTTGTACGAATTGCTCTTTTGAATGCCTCAATGCCGTCGCATATTGTGCATTCCATTCTCTGGGCGCACTGTTGGCCTGCTTATTCATTGTTGTTTGGTAATAAATGATGATGCTGCCAAATATTTGTTTATGTACTGTATCCTTGCTACAACAATGTGGCACAAATGAAGCGAAATGTGCACGGAATGGGTGCTGTGAGTAAGTGCATGTGAATAATGAGCGGACATAAATATGCGATTCTCTCGTCAAACGATTTGCTGTGGGTTTGTGAAACTGTGGGAATTTATGAGTGGTGGGGTTAGATGAAATACCTATATTTGGCTGAAATTATGTAAGGGCATTATATGGGATTTTGAAGGCTTATATGTATAAAGATATAAGCACATATAATATATATTTAGATATCGTCGAAATTTTGAGTAATTAAAGCTCATGTCATACCAAATATAGCTTAAATATTTTTAATATGAATTTTTAAAAAATCTATTGCATTACTGTTATACACATAGGCTGTCATTGTGGCCTACACGCAATCTAAAATGACTTTATGGGTTTCAAAAAATTTAATTATTTTATTGTCTTATTAAATTCCGCCAACCCGGGCGCATCTTTTTACCGAGGGTCACCGGTAATGCCGTCGCATTGGCTGAGTTTAAAATATTTTTTTTTTTCAAAAATTTCAGGATTTCTTTGTTAATAGTGTTTTTTGAAACAATAAAAAATTCTAGTATAATATTTTATTTTCTATATGTGAAAAAAATTGTTGAATAAATGCTGTTTTTACCCGAGGTAGCCTATCTAACCCCTAAAATATATCACTATTTTCCATTTTTGCAAGATAAGATCTCAAGTTTTGAGTAAAACTTACTTTCTCAAGATTTTAAAATACCGTTTCCCATGTAACATCTCAAAATAGATCATCAGTAATAATGGTGCTAGTGCTCGAAACCAAATACAAGTACTTCCAGAGTTTATTAGTTTCCAAAAAATTTTAGGACTGGATATTGTTGTTTACTCGAAACTCAAAATTTGGCACTGCTGTAGAATTGTTTTGAGATGTTCTCTCAAAACGCTTGGAATGATCAATGTAGCAGATTAAGAGTTCTGGAAATACTTTTTTTTTTGCTTAAATCTTACTCTAATAAAGGAAATGGTTCTAAACCGTAAGTTAATTAATTTTCAAAAAATTCAGGGTATTAATTTTTGCTTAAGGCACTTAAAATTTAGGGTCCTCATAGAGTTCTTCCGAAAAAATTTTTTCTCAAACCTTAAGTTTGGAATGGTCCAGCGAGCAGCTTAAAAATTCCCAGATTTTATTTTTTCTTAATAATTCTCTCTCTAATTCTTTTACGAAAAACTGGAACATCAAAGATCGTCTACGATTTTGTACTGCTAGAGTATAGTTCTGAAGTATTTCGAAGATTCTTCGAAGATTTTACGCCGAAATAGTTTATTGTTTAAAGAATCGGAGGACTAGATATTGGTTGTCGCTTTAGGCACTTAAATATTAAAATTGCTGTAGAGTTGCTCTGAAATTTTTTTTATAATTCTTCTTCGATTTGATACTGCTACTATTCTGAAGACATATGGAAGTACTTTGAAGGTTCATAGCCGAAAGTGTTTATTGGTTCTGTTGTTGTTGTTGTTGTTGTTGGAGCGGCAGAATTCTGCTGAGTTGACTGGATAAAAAAAATTTATGTTCTGGTTAAGACCCGACTGTCGTGGAAAACGGGTTTATTGGTTCTAAAGAGTTTTGTCAGAGCGTTATTATGTAAAATCTCAAAATAGATCTCGGTAAAACCTCTCTCAAAACCAAAACAAGTATAGAGTTTTTAATCAAAAAATTTTTTTAATGGATATTCTTATTTACCATTAAAGATTGAGTATTTCTGTTAAAAATGCACATTAATATATAATTCCATCATTTAAAGTTACATCGGCTTATGCATTCATAAAAAACTTGTTTCCATCCGCATTTTTGTTTTTCCTGCAAATAACCCTTAACGCTCTTTAGTTAACAGTCCACATTAATACAAAAAAATGTTTAAATTAAATTGCTGCAATTACCTTTAAAAATATATATGTATATCGTATAAGTATATAACTACAAAAAGTCAAAAATATATAAATTTTCGCCACATAAAACTCAAACCCACTTTCAATATTCTTTTTCATTGCAGCAATCTCTGCTTGCCGGCCGCATACCAGTCGCCTCAATGACAGGTCCAATTAAAAGAGGACTGCTATGGCAACAACGTGATCGCCTCTTTTCGCGCTGGAAGGAAAGGTAAGTGGAGTAAAAACAAAAACAAGAAACACCAAAATAATGGTGACATTCGTATGACTGTCGCCAAAAAAATGGCGGCGCCAGCAAAAAATACAAGTATCGACAAAAAATGGCCATCCACAGAGATAAAAAAAATATGCTGGAACGTGAGATAAAGCAGCATAAAACGAATTGTCAAATAATTAAATTAAGTTCACTTTTTCCGTCGATTGTGCGCTCGCATTGTCGGTATTAAAAAACAAAAAATTAAGTGGAAAATGTAGTCATACTTTTTTTTTGCAGATTTAACGATAATTAGTGAGGCACCGGGGACGGCTTAATTGCTTTGTAGGATTTGTGGGTTTGGTTACACTTTGTGTCTCAATTTGTTTTGGAGGCCATGAAGTATGGTATGGTATTTATAATATGTTTGCCATATTGAAAGACAAGCTAAGTTAAGGTCTTTCGACTGATGTTTTAATATCCTGAAAAACCGGAACTTACAAATATATCTGGAAGGGGTCTAAATGTTTAGACGAAGTATTGAAATATATTTTGAAAATACTTAAAGCGTTATTATAAAAGCAATGATAGGAGTCTTGACCGGATTAACACCAGAAGCCCTTCTGGTCTGTCACATTGTTGTCACGACTGCCCTAGTAGCGATAAACTTTCTGAAAATATCATTTATTCTACTTATTAGGCAGTTAAAAGACGTACCAGTGCTACTAGCTCGCGAAATCGGTAGTCTGCTCTGATGCCGCTAAAATGAATTACAAATGAACGAACATTAGAATAGTAGGAAATGAGAATAATGGAGAACGAGTAATGTCGGCATGAACTGGGATCACATCACCTTCATCGCGCCCAGTAAGCTCCTAAGAGTGCTGGATTTTTATGGCCATATTCGATATAGGAGAGGACATAATAGACCATAGGTCGAGATACAAAAGCTCAGTTACTTTGTAGCTATCTGCGGGTGATGATTATAAACAATGTCTTCATCTCATCTACAACTTAATTGAAGTAGTTTGGTTGTCTTTTGAAAAACACCATTTTATCATGTATACGAATATATATTTCAACTAGCCCCTATTTTTACCCTAACAGTCGAAGTATTTTACAAATAAACTAGGCCAGAGTTCTTTTTTAAGCCGCGTCGATCTATAAATAAAATGAGGTTGGGGTAAGTAGGTTAGGTACACTTGAACTTGGGCAGCTGAGAATGCCGGTCCTTTGTGATATCTAAATACTTCCAAGTATTGATCGAAAATACGTCCAAACTACGGCAGATATCAGCTTCAGCAATTTCTTCAAGTTCGGCGAAGATATAACTGTCGAAAGATTCAAACTTCAGTCTTGAAAAAGCTGGACAATAGACGATGAAGTTTCTGCATGTTTCCACCTCACCTTTCTCTATACAAGTACATATATCTTGTACAATTAGTGTTCGACAAGATTTTCAGCCAGTAAGAACTGTTACGATTGCCGCAAGATATTTCTAGTTAAAAGCACGTAGTTTATTGGATCTTCCAGCGTTCTACTCTACGCTACGCTAGTAGGATCTCGCAGTCGCAAAGGAGCTAATTGTTGACAAGCGCATACAAAGTTCACACAAAGTCCAGAGGTTCAGGTCCAAATATGCTTGTCTCAGAGTTCCGTAACATTAAATCACAGAGCTCTATTTCATGTTGACAAGTTCGTATTAGCTTAACCAAACAAGACAAGCAGTATTAGAGTATGAACTGAGTGCTCATAAACCAATGGATTTTTTAGGAACTGAATTATCCAAGTTATATTTTCTCATAAAAGAAGTTTTCTGGTGATATTAGAGGATAAAGTAATATCAAAAGAACCTAAAAAGCTAGTTAATAGGTCTAATCACGGGAGTGTCTCTTCAGTTAAAGAGTTTAGAGTCTTTCTTGTCTGATTGTTTAAATATTTTCATTTCTTTATGTTATGCACACACACACAAATATCTCATTTTGGATGATTTTCAATAATTCTACATTTCTAATGAGAAATGTGATTCTTTTTCTATCGTGTTTTTATTGTAATTACTATCTTTTTCCACTCCTCCTTCGATCTAATTTACAATAGTAATTTCATTTCCATTTTTACCTTTTCTTCAGGTATTTTGTGCTGACACGCGATTATCTGCATTGTTTCAAAAGAGCATCCGGTTCGGCTAATGAGCGAGCCTCCGACATGGGACAATTTATATTTAAGGTAAGTTGGAGAAATTTGGCATTTATAGATATAGAGTAAAATACTTGATTGGGATTTGTACAACTTACCTGAAAATAAATAAAATCACTTAAATGCGTTGTCATAATTCTTGAAATCAATCAAGCAGGTAGCTGTCAAATTCTTATTAAACTATTTTATAGATATAGTAGATTGTATATAGAATTTGATATTGAGTACAACAGATAAGAATTTGCAAAGTCAAAACCAGTTTGGATTAGTTCAAGGTGTGGGAATATTGATTTATTAGGGTTGCATAATTTTTCTTCAGAATGACACTAATGTATTGACAATTTGAAAAGTTTAGTAAAATGTGAAATTTTTAATTATTTAAATATTTTTGTTGTAAACATTTTGGTAAACATAATGAATTCGGGATTTAAAATTTTTGCATACAATACTATTTCATTAAAAGGTGAAATATCTTGTTGGAAACAATTTACGGAACTGAGCAAATTATTAATAGATACATACAGATGAGTTCGGGATTTAAAAATTTTGCTATTTAGTCATATTTCAGAATAATTTTGGACCTATTTAACATTTTCAGGAATTTTAAAAATCTCCGGATTTTTTACATTGTCGGGATTTATGATTTTTTTTAAGAGTTCATAATTTACGCCAAAAGCTAATGACAACATATTTTCGAGATTGAAAAATTTCGGTATTATGGCAGTAATTCGGGATTAAAGAATTTTTGAAAATTACAATTTTCGATTTTAATAAAAGTTTTCTTTAAATTTTTTCGACATTAGAAGTTTTCAGGATTGCTTTACTGCAAAAAATTGCTAATTTTATACAAAATATTCTAGTTTTCAATATAATTTTTTTAATTCCCAATATTTGTACAATTATTATTTTTTTAAATAGATAGGAGTACATATTTAATGAGGCTTCTCACAGATAAAAAGATTAGGCTCATCACACGATGCATTGGTCCAGCGGCCAAAAGTCTTCAGGCCCATTAGAATGCAGCCCTTACCCCCAGGTGCTTCTTCGCGGTTATTCAGCCAATGAAAATATTCTACCGGCATCTGAACGGTGTCCCAAATGAATTTATTGGGATTTTCTAGATTGTTGCCAGATGTCCAATAAGCGAATACAAAAGGACTGTCTGGATGTACATTTTGACTTTGTAGAAAGTCTGTAATATGATTGGTGATGCAAGTTTAAAAATATTTTTCCCGTTTATAAATAAATTATAAAAAAGTTGTAACACTTTACCATATTTATATAAAAATATAATGAATTTAACCAGTTTTTCTTGTGTCTCGAAAGAAACTAGTTGCATCTGCTTGTTTTCTTTACAATATTTTTTAGCGTCTTCCCACGATTTCTGGAAATGAAAGAAGGCAAAAAAATAACGGAATAAAAGTTAAAAAGCTTAAAATCAAAAATGAACTCTGTGTGACAACTACTTAATTTCATGAATGCTAACCAAACTAGTGGAGTAACTAGTCTTGTGGTATAAAATCATTTTTACTATTATCACTAGGTACATACTTTAAATCGATGACGGGCGGGATCAGGTTTGATTTTCTCCTGAACTTTATACTACACGGACGTAAGCCCATTCAAGACCATTTCTCCAACCGAAGTTAAAGGAAATACAAAATATACAAATATACAACACCTTTCTCGAAACTCTAATTTACAAAATGTTCCGAACTTTCGCGCTCCGATAAAAAAAACGCACGCCTCGATTTGATGCGTATCAAACTGAACCAAATAAGTCAGTAATTATTTTCTCCTTAACTTGAACAACTTTTATCGTTTCAGGTATAGTAGTGTTTCGAAATTATTTAATTTTTATTTATAAAGGGTAGATAGAACTACTTTATAAGTATTCTTACCTTATCATTAACCACCAAGTAGTCGGCATCCTTATTAGAAAATTTATATTCGCCTTAAAATAAAAAAAGGAAAACGCAATTCATTTATAAATATAATTTGAGCAAAAAACGAAGCCCTCCAAAGCGCTAAAATAGTGTAACCACAGCGACCTATGACTTAACTCACTCACTTTCTATCACAATTACTTGCTGTGTTTTTTCTCTCTTTACCTTTCTCTCTGCCTGCCTATTCGCTATTTTAGATTTACACATAGACCCTTTTGTCGCTCATAGGCGGAGATATCTTCTTTTGTTACTGCCCATTTCCTCCATTCCCTTTCCATCTACAATATCAAATTTTTGTAAGAGGTGGGCACAAAAATTATTAATCAGCTGATTTTTTCCTCAATCAACCTTTTCTGAAATATAGTTATATTATATTAACCATATAATAAATTTTAAATTTTCAAATAGACGCGACGACCCGGTCCTTTCCGTTTAATTCCCTCGCCCGCACGTTTCGTTCGTGTGTGAACTGGCACTAAGTCAGCAAAACAAATTATTTATATACATAATTATCACTCTCCTTTTTTCTGTTCTTGACTTGTAATATTATGAGAGCAATCAAACAAGCTTTGCCTCCGCTAACTTTGGCAGGATCGCAACTCATGGTTGATTTGTCTAGTTTATGTGAGTATGAGCAAGACCATCTAACTCCACTTACTCTCTCCATTTTTGAATTAATTCGATAGTTGAACGGTAGTATAGATGTTTTTAATTCTTCAAAACTTTATATTTTTAGCTGAGTTTCAAGATTTTTTTACAAAAACCTATCCACAACGTAAAAGAAATTACCGAGGAATAAATATGATTTTTACATTAATATTCACCTTCTTGCGCTAAAAGACTGGCAAAATATAATACCGAAATAAACAGTTGTAATACGAAAATTTTCCACGACATAAATATTTTTTATTTATACTAAACCTATGTAGTACTTGTTTAGACAAAGATTCGAAAAACACTGAGAGATTTTACCCGCACTGCAACGCAATATTTATAATTTTTCGAGACGGTGCAACTAATATCAATAATTAGCGTTTAATTCCAATTTTTATCGGAAAATTATAAATTTTAAGGTACGGATGATAAAATATTATGATTCATAATTTACAATCCTTTGCAACTGGCCGTACGAGTAATATCTTGTACTATATGAAGAACTTTTGATTTCTTTTTCGTATGCTTTGCATGCTCCCGGGCTCTAGTGAATGTTTACTAGTTCAGACTGAGTTACTTGGCAATGAAAAATAGTTTAACATGTAGATAAAACTATTTAGACTTGATCAATAATATATGAGAGGCACGTCGATCTCTCAATCTGTTGGGGTAAGCATCTCCCTCGCCAATTCACCTAAGTATTTGGGAAATCTGTTCTATATTTTCTTGTTGCGAAGCTGTATCAGAACTGCAAAAGCTATCTACGATCTAACTAGTGGTACTTAAAATGGATGCCATCAAGAGATTTTCTTATAGTATCAAAAGTGTTTTAGCTTCATCTTATGAGTTTTTATCCATTATATTATACATGTTTTATTACCTTCTGAGGAAGAAAAACTCTTATACTGAGCAACGGATAAGGTTTGCTCTACATCAATCAATTTTATAGTCTAGCAATAGCCCATTGTGTTACATAAAAGTGCGAAGGCACGGAAATTAAATGGCACATGCTAAGGTCAGTGATTGAAATGTACATTGAAACACTCACAAAACTTAATGGAAGTCTGTCGTAAAGGAAAAATACTATGTATGTTTACCCCAAAAAAATATTAAAAAAAATAATTATTTATTTCTAGATTTTCTTTTAGATTTGTCATGTTTCTCTTGAGTTTTTATACACTAATCAGACATCTGACTAACTGGAATCATGCATTTTTGGGCATGTAGTACGTCAATTCAACAAAGTTGTATTTCAATGAAAGCTGCTGATATCGGATAATGATTGAACCGTCAAAAAATTTTTCTTTGCAAATTTTCAATAACAGAAAAACTAGACGAAATAAAATTCAATCAGGGATGGCGCAGAATCTACCATTCCCTTCTTGGAAACATCCCCTCTTAACCCTTCATTTAAACTCCCTCTCTTTTATGCTGATCTTTAAATGAAGATGAGATTTACATATAGTTTTATCTGATTGTCTTTCGGCACCCGCTGGAAGTATATAACAATTTTTCTATGGGATTTTTTTCGGTGATACAAACATGAAATGTTAAATACACTTTCAGCTTTAATTGAGCGAAATTTTCTTCGTGAAATACAAACCCAAGTCTGTCTTCATATACTACAACTAATCGCCAATTCTTTGACTAACCGCATTCGGTTTTCGAATTTTTTTGTAGTTCAAATTATACGCCAATCTATCAATCAATACTATAATGAAAAACAAAGCACTAATTCTGTACAAAAAGTAAACGAAAAATGGCAAATATTTATAAAATATTTTCGAAAGTAATCAAAACATCAAATTGGTGGCAATAACCAGCTTGTTAACAAATAGCCGTGCCGCTGTCTGCTTCCACACCCGGCAGACAACATTCTCTCGAAGCAATTTGCCCTAAAGCGTTCGCTGAGTCAATGGACCAAATGACTAATGCTTTTCTTCTGTTGCTAACAATTATAACTTTTTTCTTCTTAATCAAAATAGTTTACGAAAATATTTCGTGGCGACCTATTAATTCTACTTTTATTGGGAAATAATACTTTGGTATTAAAATAATTTATTTACGGACAGCCAAACGATTTCGCTGTTGCCCGAATTAAAAGGCTATGAATAAGAAATGTAATTAATCATTTAATGCATCAGGTTTGAGTTGTTGTTGTGGCACAGTTGTTCTCGCTATTTTCTCTTTTTATTTTTAAAGCTATTGGTATAAATTTAATGAGAGATGGCAAGGCGCAGTATTAAAAATGTTTTATTACTTGGCATGCTAATTATAAATATTGCCAGTACTAAACTATAACGAGAGGGTAGTTCGATAAAAGAGTGGCTTTATCATAGTAATAATAGCACTACTACCGACAAAAAATGTTTCAGTTCTCAGCATAAAATTGAAATGATAATCTACTTCAGAGTAGTTGCAATTTTGATACTACAAAACTCTTGACCCAGTTTGATCAAGATATAGATATGAGCTTGAATCGATATCTGAATAAGGATGAGGGAGATATTTATGAAGTAGTTCATGTACAGTTACAATTTCAATTCTTTTTAAGTTGAAAACGATTTTTACTGCAAAACCTGAAACTCTGAATTTTGTATATGCCTATCGGCTAACTCTTTTATTTTATAGAAAAGGTTTTTTTATGGAAACATTAGTAATAAAATACTAGTTTCAAAAATATTTTGACTAGAGTTTGGGATTCAAATAGGGACAAAAGTACATACTATTTATGATAACTGTAGTGCCACCTATCGGGTAGAGCTTTATTCAAACTTCTTTTAGGTGCTAGCCTCAGCTGATTATATATTTTCGCATAGTGCCTAGAGGAGAAATCAAGTGGGTTTCAAATTAGATTAGAACTTATCGGGAATACGATTGTTCAACATATTTATCTGCAACGCCAACTACGGGGAAGAGAAGTATATTTGACTCTGATCTGTCTTTCGGTATAAATTAAAAGAGTTTTTCAATAAGAGCGCTACAAACAAATTCTTTATTTCGAATGTACTTTCGATCGCATTATGTATTGAGCTCGATTTATTTTGCATGGCCACCACGGGCACGCCGATAATGCTGCAATTTTACGTCTGATATTCGTACGAAGTTCATCAATCATCTCTGGGTTGTTCACATAGACCATAGACTTGACATAGCTCCACAGGAAATAGCCTAACGACGTCAAACCCCACGACTGAGGCGACCAATTGACAGGGCCATTTCGTGAGATAACATGTTCACCAAACTTTTCGGTCGGTTTTCAATAAATCGATATTGACATTCGCTTTCTTATTGGAACCACATATTGGCAAAGTCCATATCATCCAATTCGAGCGAAAAATATTTGGTTATCATTGAACGGTAGCGATTCCCATTCACATTAAAGTGCCGGTCTTCATTATCACAAAAGAAGTACGTCCCAATGATGCAGCCGGCCCATTAATCGTACTAAACTGAAATTTTTTCGGGATGCAATGTTAACTCATGGAGTACGTGTGGATTTCTGCCTGAGCAATAACGCATATTTTGCCTAATGACGATGCCATTCAACCAGAAATGAGGCCCATCGCTGAAGATAATTTTTCGATGAAAATCTGGATCATTTTTAAGTTGTTGCTCAGCTCTATGCACGAAAATACGACAATTCTGGTGGTTAAGTGGCTTTAGTTCTAGCATCAGTTTTAAGGATGTAGACCAAGATCTTTTCGCAAAATTCGCCACAACGACGACACAGAGATGCCCAACGCTTGAGAACGACGTGTGAGAGATTGATTAGGGTCCTCCTCAATTGATGCGCTAGAGGCAACAATATTCTCAACACCACGGGCTCTTGTTTGCCTTATTGGTACGAGACATTTTCTACTGTGCTTGTGGACTCAAACTTTTCCACTAGACACTCAATTATTGATCTGACAGGACGATTAGGACGACCATAAATTGGACATAGCGCTCTTAAAGTTGAGTCCACTGACACCGAATGTCGGTAGTAAATTCTAATAATTTCGACTCGTTGTTGGATCGTTTCTCTTTCCAGAATGAAATGGCGAAACTTACTGAAGAGAAATGTCAAAAGAGCGGGAAAAAATATTGCGTCGTTTGCGGTCTACTTTTGTAGCGTCGTTTTGAAAAACTCCTTATTTTAGAGACAATTATTAACAGCAAATATATTCAGATTCTAAGGAATGGAAAAAAACAGGCTGTCTCATCAAATTGTGTTGGAAAATGATGTGTTGTGTGTTTTTACCAACGCTGAATAATTACTCTAGTTTTTGTAATTCAAAATTACCTGAAAAAAATTTAAATAAAGCCACATACGTAACTACGCAGTGAAATTGCAATTTTCCATGGCCTAATGGCTGGCCGACGACTTTCCACCGTGACTTTTGACCGCAAGCGCGTGGCTGAGCTAAACTTGGCCTCGCGGCAGCTAAGTGACGCACAAAGTGATGCGCACATAACTAAAATAGATGTGGCAATGTGTGTATGTGTATAGATAATATGTTGACTGGCTTCGCCTTCGAATTTCTCTATTACTTCTGCTATTATACATTAGTTGCCCATAACTCGAATTGTTTTCTTATCTCGCGTTCGACGTTAATGTTCGCAACTTCGTAATGCAATGTTTAGAAATTCGAAAAAACAACAACAACAATGGTAAAGACTCATGCGGAAAAAGTAATAACCAAAGTGTGAAGTAAAGCAAATGTTTTTGTTCGAACGCATGCTAACACATAAGGACACACAAGTATAACTACATACATATGTACATATTTATATACCAAATACATATTTACATTTACACAATTGTTAGTGTACAGTTCAAGCTTAAAGTTATTATCACACAAATGACTTTAGTTCGCAATAAAAATGACCTCTACGAAAAAGTTGAGTTAACGCCTTCGGGCAATTCGCATGTGTATGCTTTATCATCTTTATGTGTATGTATGTGTGTGCGTATGCATTGTGTTGTGAAGAAATCTGCTGAGTTTTTCGAAAGTTTCTCTAATTTAGCCGTAATTATGTTAAATATTTTCAGCAATTTATGGTCAATCCTCACTCTATCTTGCAATTCTCTATTTCACTCTCTCTCTCGCTCGCTATCCTATTATTACATTTATATTGCTTATGCCATTAAGAACCATTAGCAGAATTTTCCTTTTAACAACTTCATACTCATAGGCAGTAAGTACCTCAGGAGGTGTGAGGGTAGGCTGGATAATCTTTTTAGGCAATGACTTATTCAGAAAAATTCATTCCGTAGAAACGAAGACATCACTTTGAAGCACAACAACTAAAACGAATTTAAGTAATTCAAAGTCGAGCGATTCAATAAGCACTATTGATGATAACCTCAATAGACCATACCACAATCAGAGAGTACCCACAAATTATTGAAGGAAGCCTTGAATTAAGTTCTTTCTTAAGTGCTTAAGTTAGTATAGCAGTTATATAATCGTTCTCTGAATTGAACAATAAGTTAGGCTCAGTTAGGTTAGTCTGACAGGCTAATGAGCCACGTATAGACCACTTTTTGTCTTTTCGATACCAGTTTGAGTTCAGTTACAAGTTTGATGAGGAATTGTTATCCGAATTTTAACTGACTCTGTGGCCTCACTATCGATACCTCTTCCGGTCTTTCCTACAGTAAGATCTTAGATGTTTCAAGCGTAGTCTTCCCAGTGCAGGACCAGTGCAAAGAGATACTCCATTGTTTTCCTGGTGCCTTGCTATTGGCATTTCCTGCAGTCTTTTTGATCTGTCAGCCCCATTCTGCAGGCGTGTGCCGCCACTGGATAGTGATCAGTGAGTATTCCAATTACTTTCCTAAAGTTTCTTCTATCAAGTATTGGTAGGAATTCTGTTTACTTCCGATCTACTGTTTTGCACATGATTTTTGTAGTTTGCAACCTGGTAGCTCGTTCCGGCGAGCCCTTGGATTCCCCTTACCATACTTCTGTCCAGATCATCACATAGACAATGCATTAGTTTACCAATGTTGATCACATTTTCGGCTGTCTGCCGTACACCACTCTTGGCAATCTCATTCACTATCTCCTTGCCCTCGCTGTGCTTGTGACCTGACACCCTATAGAAGTGATGTCGCTTGTTTTTGGCGACATTTTCTACTGCTGCCCTCCTATAGGAAGATAACTGTTTGATTGCTGCTTGGCTGTATGTGCAGTTGATGACTGTGGAGTTATTTAGACCTTATTGCTTTTTATTGAAAAATCTCAGAAACTAAATTCCGTGAAATGTTTTTAAATTTTGAGAGTATAGAAACTCAAACTTTACATGTAAATTTCGTGATAGTTTTGGGCGATGATGAGTTTCTAAAGAGTATCCGAATTCCTTACTACCTTAATCCAACAGTTTACGGATGCCTCGTAGTTTTTCACTGATTTTTTTTTTTTTTTCAAAAAATCAATCCTATACATTTTTTTTATACAATTTTTAATAACCATTCTATGTTTTACTGTCAAAATCTTAATATGAAATTAAACAAAAATATATTATTATACTAAAAAATAAGCATATTAAAAAAGATTAAATATGAATTCCACTAGCTTAAATAACTACTAATTAATTTTTATAAATAGCGCTCTCATTGCCATCAAATTATAAGCAAATTAATTAATAGTCCAAAAAAAGTTTGAAATAAACATTCATATTTTCCCACACAAAATAGCAAAAAGATACTTACAAGAATTAATTGCACAGTTTGCAAAATTAGATCAAATGCAAACAAATTTTTATGGCGAAGTAAATGTACTTGTACTCGTATATTAATGAATATCTGCATACAGTATACCCATGAAGTATGTATATACATGATGTTGGTGGATATGAGTGTATGTACTTAATTATCCAACAATTGGCGCTTTTCCAAGTATAACTTTTTATTGCATATCGACGCAGTACTATATTTCCATGCATTTCATTACTCATAAAGCTATAATATTAATATGCTAGCAAAAACTTGGAGACTTTATGGATATCTGCTTTTCATTCATAATATTTAACTAGAAGTAGGCAATGAGAAAATTTCTTATTTTTAGAATGGTGATATGGAAATGTTTATTAATTTTTGAAAAAAAAAATTTCTTAGTGAATTTTTTCATATATACATACATATATATATATTTTTTTTTTGATAAAATATATTTTTGGCAATTAGAATTAAAAAAAAAATTTTTTATTTTTATGAAAATATTGTGTTTTTAAAATAAAATATATAGAAATATACATATATAAATTTTAAAAATTCTAAAATATAATTAAAAGTAGAATTCTTAAACCAAAAATATACTAAGAAATTAAATTTATAATTTTACTGCTAGACACTTCTTGTTTTAAAAGAGGTGAAGTTTTAAAAAACATTTTCAAAATTTATTTATTTAAATTGTTGTCCGTATATTAATAAAATATGTTTACAAAATTCTTTAAAAAAGTTCAAATATCAGATTTTCACTCTTGGAAATTTTACTGCTGTCTGATATTATTTCCGAAAATAACATATTCGTAACGCATACATTTTCTATGTTTTTAATGAATTTTACTCCTATAAATTATAAAAATCAAAAAACTTGCTTCCGAAATTTTTTTAAAGCATTACTTTTTTTTAAGAATTTCTCTCTTAGACAGACAAATTATTTTAAAAATTTTCTTAATAAATAAATTTTATTTATTTTAGAATAATTTCAAATATACAAAAAAAGAAATTTTTATTAAAAACTTCGAATATCAGTTTATAATTTTTGGTTTTTAAAAGTTTTGAGAAATTATTTTAAAATTTTTTTAGTACATAATTTTTTTTTACTTATTAAAAAATATGATTATACAAAGGTTTTTCGAAGAAAAATTTTTTAAATAAAAATTTTTAGAAAACAATATATTTCATCGTTTTTGAGCTTCAGTTTATGATTCTCAAAGGTTTTAAAAATTCTGAAATATTATTTTTAAATTTGTCTTAATAAATAGAGTCTAAAGATGTTTTTATTTATTTTTGGTCTTAAAAAATGTATTTAAAACAGGAAATATTCATTAAAAAAAAAAAATTTATATCAATTAGTGACCTTCAAAATTCTGAAGTAATAGTTTCAAACTTTTTTAAATGAATTTTAACTCATTTTTTCAATACATTTATTCATGAAATTTTAAAAATATTTTTTAAACTAAAATTTGTTTGAAAAAAAAAATACATTTTTTCTAAAAAGTATATAAAATACTTTTAAAGTTTTTGAATTTAAAAAAATATTTTTCAAACCGAAATCTTTCAAATAAGAAAAATTTATTAATAGTATTTCTTTATTAATTTTTAAATTAGTTCATGGCGCTTACTGACTTTTAAAATTCTGAAATACTATTTTCAATATATTTAATTTTTAATACATGTAGTTTTTTAAATTACCAATTTCAAACAACAGAAATTTGTTTGAAAAATAAATGTTGTTTAAAATTTTATTTAAAAATATATTATATGAATTTTAAAACTTGACTCTTATGTTGAAAATTTTCAATATCCTGAAATGTTATTTACAAAACTTTGCAAAAAAAAAATATATTCCTAATTTTTATTTGATTTATTGAAAATTGTAATTGTGTTAACTCATTTTTATATGTAATCCAAAAACAATTTTTTTAAACAAGTGTAATAATATATAATTTTACGATGCTTTATGATAAATTGCGAGTACCCCAATTCTAAAATTTCCCATTAATATTATTAATGCTACAAAAGTCAGCTTTTCATTTCAAAATTTTCAAAACCCCCAAAAAAATCACTTCTCTAACTTTCAATCATTAGTCACAATGAAATACAAATAATCAGCAGTCCCGCAGCAATTTGATTCTCACACCCCACAATATCACTGAATGTCGACACTTTGAGTAACATGCCAACTGCATTTGAAGCATTGCATAACATACCGACACATTCGCATTAAACACCATAACGTCAAAGCCTAAACTGCAGTTCTCAATCAGCAACTCAACCACTCATTCGAGACATACGCTGATTGACAGTCTGTCAAGTGGACTGGTGCAATGGTAAAGTTGCTGTTGTTGTTGTCGCAATTGATTGTTAGTGCTTCTAATGCGGCCACAGGGGAAATCAGCAATTAGTCAAATACACAAATGAGGCTGCGTGCTCGAATTATACTCGTGTTGTATATAACTCGGATGCTTGGCGGTGGGAAAATGTCGATAAAAATATAAACTAAAATTCGCGTCATTTTGAAAATTATGCTGCAGGAAATGGCATAACGTAGGCTAAGTGTTATTATTATGGAAATTCAACACCCATGTGACACTATTTAGCTGACTCTTTGTGAAGCGATTTTCATTTTTTAATACGGTAAAGAAGCTTTTGAGATTATGAGATTATAGAAAGTTATGTCAAGTCAATGTTTCGCATTTAAAAGACGCAGAGGAAAGTAAATGTTAGTAGTAAGGACCCACCTCCATTAAGAAGATTTAAAAATCACATAAATCTTCTATGAGACTTCTAAGGTTTGAAACTAAAATACTGAGGAATTTTCTGACCTTTGTTAAAACAGCGATATGTACCGACTATCTGAACACTATTGTCTGAGAAACTGGAATGCTTCGTTTTTGTGTTATTGTTCTCCGTTCATAAGATGAATAGCAGCTTTTTCATGAAATTTGTTCTAAAAAATGTCGATAGCTATTTGAAGATCTTCTGAAACCTAAACCTTTACATCAGAGCTCAACATTTGATCATCTGTTTTTATTGAAAAAAACACTTTAGATCAAAAGCCAGTTGGATAGAGAAATTCTCAAGTTCTTCTTCTTTAATGGCTCAGACACCGCTTACGTGGTTGATATTTTGGTTTTCTTTTTTCATCTCTCAGATCTTAGAAATCCAGTTGAAAAGAGAACTTCACTTCTACTTCATTTAAATAATGAGATTTATTGATTGATGGATCCTTCTCTCATGTCTAGATTTTCCCTCTTTCAGACCTTTGGCGGTATATGCCGATGCGTTTATCCACTTTAGCAGTATTACCTATATTTCAATGTATAACTATTTGGTAATACAAAACCCTGGTTATCTACGCAAAAGAGGTCTGAGAGAAGCCACTGGTGGTGAAGTCGCAAGTCTAAATGAACTAGAAAAAACTAAGAAATCTAATAACATAGCAAAAGAGAGTAACGAGAGTGTTGGGTAATTTTTGGAATACTGCACCAAACTCCGGACTCTTTAGATGGGCCTTAAACATTGAAGATATACGAAGATACAATCCTCACCGGCTTACTCCTTACGACCCTTCCTTTTGAGGAATCAGAAAGCTGATGTTTCGATTCCAATAAATACATATCTAACAATATATTTTACTTATACTAAAAACAAAGAAAAATTAACTCTCAAAATATATCCAGCGATATTTTTTACCCCCCCTATCTTTCCAAAAAAAATACATATATTTTCCATAACCCCGTTCAATTTTTCGACTTGTAAAATAACTGGAACCTCATGTTTATGTTAATAGAAGTATTTAAGCATGTGTATAATTATTAGTAATTCTACTAGACCTTAAGCTCTCATAATACTCCACTATCACGTTTCGCTTAAGACAAGCTCGACCATTGCACCACGAACAAAAACAACGCGCCCGGCAATACGTTTACAGCTTGAACCGCTAATTTTCCCAAACTACTACTGTCTTTCCAGGAAATAAATATGCATTAAAAATTTCTTAAGCATACGTGCAATATTTCCCATCTCTGCAACAAAGCCAAGCCAAACAACTAAGTCATTGTATTGTTTTCTTGTGCGCGCTTTTCCCAAGATATTACCCAATCATTAGCTGTGCAAAGCAAAACTACTGAAGAAAAAGTTAAGAAAAAACAGCAACAAAAGCGTTACGAACTGCGTAACTTCATCAGCAATTCCAATTAGGAGGCCGAAACGGCAAGCATTAAACGCCAGGTACGAGAGGCGCGTTGAAATATTTGTAATGGGTGATCCATATTCAGGTTAACTTTTAAAAAGATAAAAAATATGGTCGAAAATTGTATGACTGAGTAACTATTCGGAATACTAAATGTTCTTAACAGTTATTTGAGTCGAAATCGATATCCTGTAGTAACGTAATCTATTCGCTATGTTTCCCAGACCCATATGACAGTTTGACTCACTTGGCATTAGCCTAAACAGTTCATAGCTTATTCACATAATCTCTGTAGTACAACCCTGAGAAAGATCCTAAGGAGTGGTATTCAAGATTCCAAATTTTGTTGTATCATAATCTGTTCATTCAGTTTCCAAGACCTTGTAAAAGGTTTTTTCTAAGGTATGCGAAGTGGTGGCAACTAACGACTAAAAATGACAACGCTACTTGAATTTTCGAAAATAGATGCTCAAGTTATGCTGTCATAAGGGGACGGGATCCAACTGTCACAATCGAAATTTTCTTTTATAAAAATAAAATTGTACATTTGAACCACCCAATACTTTGTTTTCACATGTGTACACGCTGGCAATGCTCGCAGTGGGTTGGGAAAACTTCAATTTGCGCATGCGCAAAGCAATAAATCAAAATTGCAAAAATTCAGTTGATGGTACAACAAAAAAGTGTATATAAATAACAAAAACAACCAATCTGTTGAAAGAACAGCGCAAAGTGGCAAGCCAGCGGTGAATTGCAAACGGCAAACTTGCGAATTAGCGAACTCTGCAAACCGTGCAGACTGTGGCGCGGCTACGCTAATGAAGATGAACGCGTATGTAATGGCCAACGCAGCTATTAAATGGCTGTAAATATGGCAGCGTGTAAATGTATGAATGAACGAGCCCTCGCTGAATGAGATAATGAAAGACCAGTCATAACTTAACTCCCACAATTATCAAAAGCGCAACGACGGCTGGTTGCAGTGCGTGTGTGAAAGCGCATCTTGCAACATAACTGCTGGCCAAAGTTGATTGCGTGCGGGCATTTCATTTCTCCGGGAAACTATAATAATAATAATAACAATAATAAATAGGCGGTGATTTTTAATGAACTCATTTTATCTTTCTTTTCGTTTACAGGTGAAGCTGGTCGATGTGGAGAAGGTTGAATGGCTTAATAGGCGCTCGTATAGCGCTATCGGTTTGCTGTTGGGACGTGAGGGACGGATTTTATTGCGTTGCGATAACGGCTTGGAAGATTGGTTCGAGTTGTTGGAGGTGAATTGATATTTATTCTTAAAATTTAAATTTGTGGAGACAGAAAATGCCTCCGAGCGCTATCGAGTTATCTACCAGCAGGCATGAACTTAAGTAGACTTCATCAAAAGAGACATGGTACATTCCTAAAACTCAGTGAACTCCTTCGATTCTAATGTCATCGCCGACTAGTTTTGATATATCGCAGCGATCAGTGTTCCTATTAGGGCATCAGAATGTTTACGCAAGTCACTACCATCTAGGAGAATTAAGGGCGGACCATTATTTTCCGGTCCCCTTCGGTACATTTCCCTTTTCTTCAATTTCAGTGGGTCCTGAGGCATAATTTGTCTACTCTTTCGTTTCGCGAATTGGCCTGTTGCACTGTTAGGCGGTGTTGGGGTTGAGTTTACCAGGCCTTGCATACGATTCCCGGGACTCCGTCTGGTGATGGACGCGGCGTTTGCGCTTGGCGGTATTTCTGACGTTATTGGACGTTATTGAGTTTTGCACCACAAATAGTGCAATCTAGAATCAAGTGCTCAGGAGTTTCGATTCGAAGTCGTGAAATCGGTTTGAATACCAGGCACGCCTATGTTGGAATGCGACAAGTAGACTCAATTAATTTCTATTTCTCACTCAGGTTGGAATTGATTACGGGTTGCTACCCTTATCACATCACAGAGAAAATTTCCCTGTATCCTCCAGGAATTCGGCATCTTAGGGGTTTCACAGGTATTTTCTTAAACAGGCACCATTCCTGCTCCTCTCTGCGAAGCTGACAGGAGCTTTTGGCTGCTCTGTCGGCAGTATGCCTGCCCTCTTTTACTTCTTTTTACGCCCGTAGTAGTTACCGCCTTGAGAACTCCACTATGTCATCGTGCCTGACATGCTCTTCGAACAGCGTTCCTGGTTATCCAGATAGCTAAACTTTCGGCATGTCGCTTGGCCGTTCGTACTTGCGTCGGAATTTCTATTGTCCTGTTGTCGGTTTTGAATTTTATATAATACAGATGATAGCAGCTTATAAGTTTTCTTTAACTCATCATCTTTGACCGTCTTCATAATGTTAATGAAGTATTATTAAGAACTCTTGAAGAATTTTGTTTCACATACTCCCTTTCATTTATCGCTCCGTAATTTATTAAACCAAATCCATATTTTGTTGTTTCATCGCCAGGAATGCACCCTCTTCTCGAAGCAACGTCGCCACGCACTCAAAATCGCACAGGGTCCACGTTCGCGCGCCTCACTCGCCGCGCCAGTGTCACATTCCACCTTGGAATCGCAACACTTCGGTTTGGGCAGCAGTTACTCAAGTGCTCTGGAAGACTGGCTTATGACAAATGGCAGCGGTATCGGTGGACGTAATAAAATTGCTACTGGTTGCGGTTTCGGCAGTAGTGGCACTAACCCGTTCCTCTTCTCCGATTCCGTACCAGACTTAAGCGCCTTGAGCAGCGATCATCATCAACGCATCTCAGGTTATTCAACCAATCATTCGACACCACAAAAAATACCATACTCACGTCAAAACGAGAATGGTAATCATAGTCGTTATTCGAATGGTTATGCCTCGCAAAATAATTCATTCACCAATTGTCCCGGCATCGGTGGACCGTTCGACTCGCCACGTCGCATATTCATTAATAAAGATTTCTCATCAAATCAAGTAGTTGATGAGGAGGTCGATGATGATGAAAAAGTCGAATTGCGTCGCCCACATGCCTACGGTCAAGGTGGCAAGGCTAATAATGACAATGATTTGGAGAATGGCAATGTTGTGGATGGCGAATGGTTGTACCGCAAGCCGAGAGCACCAACCGATTTGCGTCATTCTGGTGAGTATGAAGCTAGTAATGGTATTGTGGAGGAAGTTTTTTTTTAATTTTTCCTTTTCTTTTTGTCTCTCCTTCTCGCTCTCTTAAAGTTCAACCAATGCTGCCTACCAACAACAATTACAATAACGCAAACAATACCACGAAAATTCCTGTTACCGATTTGGATCATTCGGCACATGATAGCGGTCTCGATACGCCACCGTCCACAAATCAACGTCCATCCAGTTATCGTGAGATCATCACTCGTACACCCGTACGCGATGCTAACGAGAGCGTCGTCCGTTCATCACACGGTAATTTGCTTAATGGCAGTTTTCGCTCAAAGCAAATCACTCATCTAACAAATAATTTGAATCAAGTAAATGCTCTCCATAGCTCACACCTGAGCGTACAGGAACGCATCTTGCAAATGCGCAACGAGGAGAATCGTTGGGGTTCATTGAAATCGGAAGCCAATCGTTATAGTCACAATGCTCTATATGATCAAAATAAGAATCCCTATCCGGAGAGCGCTAATCAATCGCCACAGCGTACACCATTCAAGAAACATTCACTCATCGGTTACGGTCGTTCAATTAGTCACGATACTAACGGCACAATGAACGGTAATTCACAGATGAAGGGCTCGTCTATATTGCGTGAACGTTTCCAGCATCCCGCTTTGGCGGCAATTAAAGCTTTTTACTAATAAATAAATACACATAACGTTTTATCGATTATTTTTCTATTACAATAACAACAATAATATTAATAATTACATCAATTATTACTATGTATGTATGTAGTAGTGGGTATGCGTTCGTTGTAAAAATAGCTAAATACTCGTAGTGAAAGCTTAAATATAATATTATATAATTATAAAAGGAATAAATATGAAATCGCACAGGGTGTTTATGATTTGCGTTTAGTAGAATTGCTGATTTAATATACGAGAAGTATTTTTCTGTGATAGTTGTCAGCGATATTGAAACGAAAATAATTTTTTAATTTTTACTTTTCCTTAATAATAGAATGCCAAAAATTTAACGTAATTACAAACGCATCAATTTACGAATAAACTTGATATTAGAAATGAATAAAACTCAATCGAAGTAAATTAGTTGTATGAAATAATAAAATATGTATTTTTTATTTACTTTGGGAAAACTGTGGTGAGTATTAAAGAAAACAAATATTTTATCTTATGTGTAGATAACATTTTAAAAATTTAGAAAACATTTCGCGATCACGAAAAAAATATTTATAAAAATTTGGAAACAAATTTATGAACCAGAAATGGCTCTTAGTAGTCCCAAAATTTCGATATTGTAAAAATGTTTCGAAACTCTAAGCCTCCAAAATATTTGACTGAAATTTTTGAGTGTACAATACTTCTAACAACCCATTGCAAATAAAGTAAAAATTGTACATTGTATTTGTAAAACTATTTAAATGATCCTGAATGCATTTCCGCAGAATTGCTACAAATCAGGTATATTGATTATTAGTATATGGTAGCGTGAAGAAGAAACGTAATCTAAGATTCGAGTAACATATCACAAATTTTGCCTGAAGATACTACCTCAAAGAAGCTATCTCACTTTCCAAACTACTAACTAGTCAATATCTAAATGTATCCAAATATATGTGTTAGAGACTAATTCATTCCCAGTTGTAACCTGTAGAGAGAGTTCTGGATGTATGCTTTTTAAAGACCACTCGCTCAATTTATAAAGACCCTATACGAAAAGATGGTTTCATTTCAAGTCAAAAATCTTGATATCTCAAATCAAATGAATATTTTGAAGTGAAATTTGGATAATGAATTTTCACTAACAGTACTACCGAACTTACAGAAAATTTACCAACCTTGTAAAATACGCGAATATAAATTAAAAACCTTTCAATTTGCTCACAGTAGTTCTTCAAAGAAGTTTGTTTGGCTGTAAAAAAGCCCAACATTTAAGTTCTCCATAGTAGAGGTCCCGAAATAGATGATGCGGCCGCGTGCAGCACTACTGGAAAAATTTTTTCATCATCTAAGGCGAATTTAAAAAAAAAAAACTGAAAATTGGATTTTAGCATAGATTTTTAACAAAAATTAAATTTCAGTAAAATTTCAAATAGTTTAGTTGTAATCAAAAAGATCCTTTGTCGAAGTTCTTAAGAATTGTATCTCAAAGAACTGTGTAAAAATTCATGAAGATCGGTTATGTAATTCTCGAGAAATCTTGCCAACCTACTTCTAAAACACAGTTTCGAGAAAAACGCGTTTAAAGACAGCGCACTTAACCTTGCTAGCCTTGAGCGCACAAGTTTTTAAGGCTTTATCTCCGAAAATATCACTCAGATCAATTTAGGAAAATTTTCTATAGGTGTTGTACAATTGAATAAGACAATAAAAAATAGATTTTTTGAAAATCCAAAAAATTTATTGAGCTCTTTAAAAACTTTCAAAATAGGCAGAGTTTGTCCGAAAAGTAATAGGACTGAGTCGTTTAAAAAAATTATTGACTTCTTTAAAAAATTTTAAAATATGCTTCTGCTGCGTCAATGCAGTGCTGCCTTGAGAGCCGATATGCATGCTGCTTAGATCCCCTCTATTGTCTTAAAATGCTTGCCTTTCATCGGGTTCATACTCAAAGATCTATAACTCGTCATTTGTGAAAATAATGTTTGAGTCAAGGAATTTTGGTTGCCGTATAGCTAAACCAATCAGGTAAACCCGAGACTAGTAAGCAAACAAGGCAGTGAATTTTTTCCGCTAAAGAGGCTGGAAGTTTGACTTCGAAGTGAAGTTGGACTGACAACAATAGAATTTACATTGCAAATTTTCAAATTTGACTCGGTTTGATAAGCAAAACACGTGTATTAAAAGAAAATACCTCTTTAAAAAGGCTATTTTTCGAGCCAGTACAAGCATGCCAACGCTGAAACCAATTTTCCATACACCTGTTACAAGCCTAGTCTGGGATGCACTTGCATCCCTTCAGCGAATGACCTGTAATGGATTCATGTCGCATTCCACAATGCGATTTTTTTAGTTCCGAAAACAAAAAAAAGCTACAGGACTCAATCTGGCGAATACGGTGACTGAGCCATAACTCTTGTTTCGTCTTTATCCAAAAATCAGTTACAAACATGCTGGAATTTGACGGCCCATTTTCATAGCGTAAAATCTAGGAATATTTTGCCCACAAATCGCAACGTTCACGGTGACACTTTGGCAGGAATTAATGCCGAATCACATGGAGGTAAACAAAGAAAACGACATTCATGACTTTGATTTTTGATCGACTCTGACGTGGGGTTTTCGATATGGATTAATTTTTGGAATGCATTCGCTAAATTGTTGAACAGTTTGAACGTCATATTCATAAAACCAATAACCGACCTCTACTGGACGACGTTTTGCAAAAAATATAAATTTTTTGGCACAAGCCTATCATTGACACGCTTTATACCCAAAATATTAACCAAATAAGTAGTTGAGCCGATCCATAAGAGATCTCAATATTCTCTCTATCTCCTATTTTACCGTCAATAACAGAGCATGCTCCAAATGTCATATGGAAATCAAGTTATGTGGATTTTTTTATCATTTCGGTTTGAACGCATAGTTGATATGAATCGGTTCGGGCCAAATTTGATCTTGAGTGTAAATAGTTACATTTTGGAGAGTTCAGTGTTATACTATAGTTCTTCATAAATTCATTTCGTTCTGAGAACATTATCTTTGGAAAATATTTTTATGGGAAAGACAACCCAAAAGGAAAATAACGACAGCTTCTCGAATTTTCAGTGTTTACAATGATTAATAGTCTGAAACTAAAGACAGATTGGTTAATGGCTTAAAACCGTCTTAAAAGGAAAATATGGATTTCATAGAGGGTGTCTCAGAGGTTGAGATATTCTAATGAAACTTTGACATTTAAAGATAGCCAACTGTAATTAATGTACATGCCTTCGATTTTCTCCTGTTTCGTCGACAATATAGTGAATATATATTTTTTACTCAGAACGGTAAGCTTTGTAATTGATAGTTTTCAGAGTAGAATTACCTTCAATTAAGTTTGTTTCTACTGTTTTACTCTAAACTCATTGAGGTTTGGTACAAAAATTAGAGGAAAGAGTGTATAAATTTCCAAACCCTTATATAATGATTTTGGTCCGGTCGATGCTTTAGTGTACAATAGGTACAGTATATGAGATATCGGCAGCTTATTTAGTATTCATAAAGAAAGTTTTTGAATTTTGATTCATAATGTCGTTAGACATTGTGCTTTTGAAGGAGCAAAAATACAAATATACCTGATATGACTGAAAATTATTTAGTACATAAATAACAAAAATTGCTCTATAGTTTTCTTTTCGTTTTGGGTCGATACAGAGCTATTCTAATACCCTTAATCCGAAAAATACGTTTGCTGGAGCAAAGAAGACCACATGACGGCGATAACATCCTCATTCGACTTAATCTTCTGCCCGGAGATTCACTTTTTTAAGTTTCGAAAGAAAAAGTAGGCACAGAGGGCCAAATTTGGAGTCTATGGTACACAGGTTAGCCAATTTGGTTGTAACGGCACTATGTTCGTCGCCAATTGGTTTTTCCAAAACTCGGCTTGTAGAGACCAGTGACTGTTTAAACTTCTTGAGGTTGTCGAGAAGCAGCATAGAACACGGTGAGGTCATCTTCAAGTATGAGAGGAAAGTCTTTGGTGATGAAAAAAAAAAAATATTTCTCGAAATTATTCACAATCCTTACTTATTTCAACATTTCGAGGACTTCTAATGCTTAGAACCACTTACAGATACATACATATTACTTACTTACAGATCTTTTAAACTAATTTAAAAAAATGATTCCAAAACCTGGTGTCAAGAATTTCAATTATCTCCCAAACAACCGAAACTACGAAATGGGTTTTGTCTTATTTAAAAATAAATATTTTCTATTTGGAACTTCACAACATGCGTGGTTAATGGCCTTCCAAATCGTAGTTGCAAGTTGAAAAATAAGATGAAGTGTCTGAAAATTCCACACACGACTGCGGAGCATCCATCTTCGCACGGCTAACAATCGTATCATCATCAATAACCAGTGTTAAATGGATTGCTGACTGCAGCAAAGCGCCATGGATATGTGTTTATCAGGATGAAAGGTGTTATCTAGGTAGAGTTGGCACTGTATATGTGTGTTTGTGTGTATATAGATGCATTATAATGCCTTCGACAATGCGCACAGGCGTCTTCCAGAGCTTGGCAGACCATTTTGTAAGCAAGAGCGGTGGAATGATCAGCATTCAAGCGTAAATAAGCGATGCCACTCGTTGTAGGATGCATGCAAATACTGCATTTCACAACAACAACAATAATAATAATAACAACAGCAGGAACTATATATAGTGGTGTGATAGCTTACAGCTGCTGTTGACTAGAAATTTTTACATGTTCGATGGTGACGAAGGTAGGCAAAGATGAAAATAAACTACACGGGCATATATGCCGAGCTAAGCCGGTCTAAATGCAATTGTGCACGTTGCTGCTGTTGGGGAAGCAGAAGCACATACATAGAGTCTTAGTGGTGCATGGCTGCGCATTTCGCACGTAGAAATTTGATTGAATTTTCTCGAACGATATAAAAAATATATTTTTTCCATTTTGAATATTGAAGAGCACACTTAACGGTATTCAATACGCCCACACTACACACCAACACACTTACACATACACTTTACACATTCACCCACACACCTAAAGCAATGTGTCATTGTTGTTGATGCAAACTTTCAAAGTCACTTGAGCAAACAGCGACTACTTTTGTCATACTCGCAACTTTGCGCAAGCCTTCGTTCATTTAGCGGCGCTGTAATAGCTTTATTTAGTATTTTCGTCACGTTCAGCCACTTGAGTGTCAACATGATGACACCTTACAGCATGCGGCGGCATCGGCGTAGAAGTTTTGATCCAAATATGCTGCTTAGATTACAGCGCGGCGCCAATATATTTTTAGGCGTCTGCAGTCATTTTGTTGTGTTGAAAATTGATTGAATTAGTTTATTTTTTTCTTTTAGAGAATATTGTGTTAAATAAGTGCTGTTTTCCTGAATTAAAATGTTCTATTGAAAATGTAGTTAAGGAGATCTAGTTTTAAATTTATAATGACATATGAGATCCATTATATTAACTTTATGATCTTGTAAAAATCTAAGTATAGAGATTAAGTGCAGAATAACTCTTGCCAACAGTTGCTATTTTTGGATCGGTAGGCAATTGAGATCCCTCTCTCGGTGAACAAAAATTACCCTATATACATATGTCTCTCATGATTCATGTCTTATTATATACTTCAGAAACCTGAACGATGACAAACCGAAATTTGAAAGTACTTGAAGCCAACAGTGTTTGGGCCGCCTGCGTGAAGAATGAATATTGCATCCAATGAAAGATCAGGAGCATAGCCTTTGTTCGTCGAAACCAATGAAATTTGTATCTTATTAACTTATATGATAATCATAGACTAAATTCATTTTATAACTATACCTTACTTCCCGTCAGCGAAAACTACAAGTACATATATTGAAATCTTAGAATCTTCTTAAAATAAGTTTTTCTTCGAATAAGCTAAATTTAATATATTGAGATGATGATCAAAAATCAAACAGAGGATCGGAATTCATTATGTTAAAGATATGAGTTTAAAAACAGGAAATTTTTTCGTTTATACAAATATCTCACATTTTGACCAACATAATCGGTTCAAATCAGATCATTAGATCTGAACATGTTGGATTGACGTTTGACATTGTTCAGGAGAAAGAAAGAAGTTCGAGAACAAATTTTAAAGCAATTTCATAAATATATAACTAACAAATTGAGGCACACATTCGGTATACGGCTTGATAGAATAACGATATTTAGTATAAATAATTTTAGATATTCACAGCATTAAACTAAAGTATATCCGATATTATATGTTCAGTTAATTTTGCTAAGACATCTTATATTGACCGATATATACGGTCTAAAGTCGGAAGTTTGAAAATTTTACAATAGGTATGTATGAGATTGTATTGTGAGATAGTATTGAACCGATTTTATCTATTTTTGGCATTGCTACATAACCCTTAGTCTCAGTGTGTCACTCCGAAAAATCACTAATTTTTTAATGTCGAAATTCACTAATCGGTCCTAGTTTTTTCTTATAAATAAATACATTCAAGATGAGTACAAAATGATTTTTTTTGTTTATGCTAAATAAATTGCTGAAATGACACGTAAATACATTATTAATTTGTAAGAAAGTAGCTATCGCGCAATGGCAGCTTTTTTTGTTTTTTTGAAATTTGACAAAATGGCGACGGCTCGAACAAAAAGTATCGAATTTGACGCTATTTTTCAACAGTTTTTCGTAGAAAAAATAGGAATATTTAAAAAAAAAAAACATAAATAAAAGCATTGGTGATATAATTGAAAAATGTGTTATATGAGAAGTAGGCATGGTTGTAGTCCGATTTCACCTATTTTCGTATTGTAAATCGATCGATCAGGTCTCGAGATATAGATTTTAGTTAAATGTGGGCGGTGTCACACTCATCATCCAATTTGGCAGTGGCGTCTATAAAACCTTCTCATATCAGTTAGGCGGGTATAAGAAATATGTAAAAAATTTTAAAACTGTAGATGCTTCTCTTTAATCAAATTTCTCATATACCAAATGGCAGTCTTTTATCTTATAGCGAAGCTTAGTTATGGCAATGTATTGACTTTCAGATTATGATTACGTTCATCTAATATTTTGTCCTCACTTTTTCATGTGATCATTATATGTATCTCACTTTTTACTCAATTTATCGCTTGCACAGACTGACGGTGGGATAGACGGATTAACCATCCACTTCCTGGAACATTTTGCGGAGGAACCTTGGTTGTAGGGCTTACAAAATCCAACTCGTGCAAGAACTGAAGCCAAACTACCATCAAAAGCGACACACGTTCGGTGTGTGAGGGTAACAAAACGAAATGTCCACTGAAGCTGATTTTCTCAAGAAAATTTTGCTTTGCGATGTAGCTCACATTTGGTTAAATAGGTATATCAATACCGGCAAAATATGTACATAGTAGACATTACATCTTTATGAAGTCAGTGCTTGGTGTGCTCTATAAGCAGAGAGAATCGTATTTCATATTTTTTCAAAAATTAAGTCGACCATAATGTTACAGTCATTGGGGAATCCTATAGGGTTATGATTAATGCCTTTTTTGTATACGAATCGGAGGTTGCCGATGTGGACGTTTTTGGATTTAACAAGGTTTGTTCATCTCTGCACGCTTTCGGATAATCAAATATTTAATTAATTTAAGGAAGCCAGGAATATTTTGGTGAGTGCATTATATAGCGTCGTCAATTGCAGTAAAAAGTGGACAAAAATTGGGTGACTTGGCTGGAATTTGTTTGAACCAGCCGTGGCACCACTTAACTACCCGAAATTATTTTTAAGCTGTAATACACATAACATTGTCTTCTCTAGCTCAACAAAATTATTAAACCGATATTCCAATATTTTCTTTTTTCTTATATAAAGTGATTACTTATTTTTTAAACTATGTATTTTTATGCATTAAGTGTCACTAAAAACTTGGACAAATTACCATACATTCATTGTAGTTCACATTCTTTAAAATTTAGTTAAATCGCAGAATGTAGACGGAGAACGATAGAATTTGTAGTTACTCTCCCTTCACTCATCCGTGACATCCTTTCATTTGGTATTTACACCAAAATGTTCAATTCTTCTTTGTCTCACATGATTGTTCTCTTGTTACCAGTGGGATTCACACGTTGACAAGCCTTCCATTGTAGCAACTACAATACACACTAATGTACATATGTGAGAGCATGTCCAGCAATAAAGGCTCTTTAAGATATTGAACTCAACGCCACTATTGTCGAATTTACACAATGACAGATTGCCTGAATGGCATTTTGTGGTCGTATTGATAAGCAGGACGAGTATTTATCCACATGCGAATATATATTTGAACTTATGAGTGCGGACAGATAGACAGCCTACATGGCGTATGAGCAACAATAGGCCATTAAGTGACAGATAGTGAGGTAGACTTACCATTACGTTCTGGATACCGCTATACTTATATTGATTATCTGTATGGGCTAGCATCCTTTGGGGGAAATTAAGTAAGTATATATGTATATTTGAGCGCAGTCTTAGAGGTTTGTGAAGAAAATAAATTGTTGAGATAGCTAGTTAGCCTTTTGAGTAGTTTTTGGTTGTGTAATCACTTATTTATTTTGACTTTTAATAATGTTAATAAATAAAGAAAATATATATCAGTGCGTTGTCATGCACGTTTATTGGTAACTATATTAAGTCAAGAAATATTGAAATGCTAAATTATTTTTAAATGAAATTTAAAAGCTATGTCATCTACAATAGAATATATATAACGGGTAATACAAGTAGAGGAAATTTTTACTTTATAAATTAAAATTCACGTTCTGCAAAGAATGTGTTTCGGGCTTTTCGCTGAACTTAAGATCAACATAATTGGACTACTGAGCGCATATTTCGCAACATCTTCACCCATTTTGAGACTCAGCATTAATTATTGGATAAGATTCGACCGACTAGATCACATCCAGCACGCAGTGAAGACAATATAGGACCCATAGCTAAGGACGTACCCGAAGACCGTGGAGAATCGATTCGGCGCCGTTTGCAGCATCTCGGACTGACTTATGGAACGACTTGATGCATTTTATGTCGACATCCCATAACTGAAGTCTATCAATGGATTTATTCAGAGAACACTTCGGTAAGCAGATAATTTCACATTCAGGGCCGGTCGATTGGTCACTAAGGTCGTGTAATATTACACCGTTAAACTTTTTATTGTGAGGGTATTTAAAGGCTGAAATCAATGCAGACAAATCCACTTCAATTCGGGCCTTGAAACAATAGACTAGTAACCAAGGACAACATTTTGGAGAGATAATCTTCAAAAAATAAATGCGAAGAAACGTTCCTTCGAATGTTAAGAGACATTCCCCATTAAATTTGGAGTTTCCGTGTTTTTCTTTAAAAAGTGGGGAACCTGGAAATGGATCATCCTTTACATCTGGCGTCTTGCCTTCAAAAAAGTTGTATTTTTTACACGCAAAGCAATCAATCAAATGGAAGATGAGGTTAGGTTAGGTTAATGGTCGATCTTAAAAAGAAAGCCTTGCTCCTTACAATACAATTACCGTCCCAAAAAAGTTTCAGCCTCACCGCGTTTACGTATATTGGACAATCTCTGGTAACAACTCCAACGATTTGAGCAAGTTGAACCTTAATGAAAGCAAGTAGTTCTGTGGATCGCCTGCGTTGTATTCCTGCTAAGTTTACGTGAAGTTCAGAGTTCCAGCGCTAGGACGCAAGAAAAAAAGGAGACCTAGCTTACTTCCATCTAATGTCAAGCATTTCCGTTTTTGCGAGGTCATCTACTTTAAAGTTTCCAGCAATACTGCTATAACTAGGCACCCAAATTATTGTGGACACGCTTATCTCCCTGCAAGAGCTGCACCGCTCCCCAGCAATACTTCTAACTTAATGAAAAGGCTTTAGTGATATATGTAGGTGACTGAATCTAAGCCTACTTTCTAACAAAAAATACAGATGTATTACAAAATAATTTCAGGAACTGTACTTACTGTATCGTATTAACTAAGAGGACGCTACAAGGTCATTTCATAATCGCTATCAGACCAGTTTGGTTGGTTATCTGAAAAGGAGCGCCTGGTGATAACCAATTTAAGCCTTATCTAGCAACTCAATGGATTTGGTAAAAACCTGATTCTTTTCCACCCCGGCTGCCTCTTGTCTCTTAATTTGGAGCAATAAGAGCAGTAGAGTATATCTAGCGCCTTAAAATCCTCAGTGCATGCTCTGCATTCCGTCGAATCTCCTATACCATATGTTAGTATTGGGCGGATGACACTTGCATAGAACCAGTGCACCATGTGGGATCGTAAGCCCACTTTGAGGCAATAAGTGAGGCCGTGTTGGAGTTATTGAATTCACATTCCACATCAAGGTATTCCCATTTTTTAAGGAATTTTCGACTGTTACAACTATCTCATGTAAAGCAATATCAAACGATTTCCTTTTAACGTACGCTGCTTAAACTTCAAACAAGTTGGTGGGATTTGTCTTTTATTGATCGTGGGAGATCCTCTCCTTATTTCTTAGTAGGAAGAATGTTTTTCCTTTCCTATCAATATGAAAGAAACTTTGTCCTCCTGTAATCTATTTGACATGTACTTTAAATGGACACAAACAATACTTATACTAGCAACGCGTCTATATAGTAGATCTGCACCGTTCTGTACTAAAGCGAGAATTATACCATCCGTACCGGCTGCCTTAAAAGGCTTGAAGCTAACCTAAACGTTTTATTGGGTGAACACGAGACCGCCATCCTGCCTGCGTAATGTGGTATATCGCGTCCGACAGTGGTAAAAGAGCCCAGATCGGCTAAGTAATCCAAAAATCAGTTATATTAAGTTAATACAATAGAAAAAACTTGGTTATTAAATTCTAAATTTAGAGGAAAAAAACTGCTGTGCTAACAATATTTCTGCCGTCTTATTTAGAGTTCCTCCAAAGAATTTAACATGGAAGAAACCGCCCGAAAACAGTGAATCAGATAGTTCCAGCTCATAACATTCTTAATATTAGTTAGTCACACTAATTTCTTGTATCAAAGAACTTGTAGAGTCGTGACTTACTTGTGATATTGATTGTGATCTCATCACACACATAGAACTTTCATCGCAGGATAATCGATTTCTATATATTAACACTCCATCTGAGCTTGTAGTTTCAAACACAAACAAATCATTTCACGACGATAATTATCCAGACTATAATGATTCGAGAAATTTTTTTTAAGGGACAAACAGAATAAAATGGAAACAAAACCCTGCAGTTTTAAATGTTTGTTATAATATTTGGTGTATGGCTTCAGGACTAGTCAACACATGTAAAATCTGAATAAACATAAGACCTGGAGCAATAATATTCTGGTGACTAATTTTTGTTTTGGTACTAATGTGACCTCGGAATGAGAGAGACGCCAAACCTTCGGATTGGATCGCGACAAAGAGAATGTGTGATGTTTTTGTTGTATTCGTTCTAATTTCAAATTATAAAATCATGTTTTGTAGAAGGATAAAGTCTCGACGGAACGATTTTAAGAAATACTGTATACACCAGACCTAAAGAGGTGAAATTTCAGACGTATTTAATTGAAGTAAATGGTTGGTCAAAGAGTTGGTTGGTTAAAGAGACATCAATAAAAAAAAAATAAATATAAGGTTATTTGATAGTATAAGATATCTTGATTTGAAAAGGTGAGTTTAAAAGCAAAAAGGTTAGAAATTAATGATATTTTCAAAACCTTGATATCACTAAACTTTTTTCTATTTATTGAACTTATTGTTTTCCTTAATAAATTACTCTTTTGCCAGAGTTTCCGCTCACATTTATATTTACTTTGCTTGAGTAATAATATTTCATTCTTTTGCCTACTTAAATCATCACAAGCAGTCTAATTTTAATTTATTATTTTTAGATAAGTACATAAATCCAAAAAAACAAAACCTTGTTTGCCCTAAAATACACCACAAAGATTTAATAAAAAACTCCATTGGCCTATATATTACTCAACGAAGTTTGCTGCGCGGCAGCAAACTTTTCACATAAATCTCTTCACGCTATTAATCTGCAGACAGGCGAGGGCACAAAAATCACTGTTCAACGCCTAAAGACAAGACAATCAATCGATAACAAGCGTTACGTCACCCACCGGGGTTGGGGCAACCGACACCCACAGTCCTGTAAATAAATACAATTCTCAGTTAAGCGACCCTTTGCGGTGCATAAAAAACGGCTGAAATGGCAAACAAGCCAACAACCGAAAAAGGAATACAAAAAATCAGCACCTGCTCCGCTCTGCTTATTTATCTTTGAACGAAAATCTCTAGGCATAATTTTTAAGGCATGGCGCAGTGTAAAAAAGTGTTGGTGGAAGGTGATGAACTCATCGATGAAAGCTGGTAATAAATTGTTTTAAGAGAAAAACATGAAGCCTTGGGCGAAATAACCGAGCAACTGGCTGTGTTTTAGTGTTGTTGTGAAGTAACGTACAAGTTTAATAGGGTAAAAGAAAGTTTGCGAGGTGAACATTCCAAATTAACTGCAGGCAAATATGCGGACTTTAAATAAAGGCGACCACAAAAAAAATTAAAACGGAAGTTGAAATGAAAGCAGAAATGAAAAATTAAGGAGAAATAAGAGGTTCAAGTACTTAGTAGTAGTTTGCTTGAGGCATTTAGGCACAGTTCCTTTGCAATAATATCTATCGCAGACTCCACCAATTTTAAAATAGCTGAGTCATCCCTAATATAAGGGTTGAGGGACAGTCCATTCTGAAGGCAGCAAAACTATTATAGTTTTATCTTAATTCTCGAAAAAGTCTCTTGAGTTAGTTTCCCTGTATGTTTGAGGTATGATATACATATTAGTTACTTGTAAAACTGCTTAAAACACTTGAGGATCCTGGCTGCCGGGTGATTGCCTATGCAGACGATGTAGCACTTATGGTCAAAGGCAGAGGCATCTCAGCAACGCAACAAATTGGGCAGTCGGAAGTAGTCTCGCTATCAACCCAAGTAAAACCGAATGACATCTGTCTACAACCAGCGGATACAGTGAAATATCTAGGACTCATCCTAGAGGGGATGCGTTTATGAAAGTCGAATATCGAATATAAAGCTAAAAAGGCATCGATTGGCTTATACTGCTGTAGTGAAGCCATTGGCAAAAGGTGGAGTCTCTCCCCGTAAGTGGTTCTCTGGCTCTATGAGTCTTTATGTGGATTAGGGCTCTAGAAGAGAACACACTTGCACTAAGGTCCACTCCAACGATAGCACTTAACACCATCTTACACTTCTTGCCCGTAGGCATCATCGGAAGGTCAGAGAATCTGAGTTCTTAAAAGAACTCGTATCTGAGTACTCGGATATCCTCACACACTTTGACTTCATACCGGATCACTTGGTTCATAGAGTCGCCAAACTGAACTCTAGCGGCTCTTTTTTTGCCCATATGCCGACAAAAAAGTTGTGAGTGGGAAGAAGCCGTTGGGGGAGGGGCAATGTGCTTTTTAACGGATGGTTCAATGCTTAGGGGAAAGGTTGGTGGAGGAGCTTACTGTCAAGAGCTCTCTATCAACTCCAGCTTCAGACTTCCTGACTATTTCAGTGTCTTCCACGCCGAGGTTGCAGACGTTAGGAGTGTAACCTCTTGCCAGAAGTGACCATTCACTTAGATAGCAGAGCGGCGATACTAAGCTTAAACTCATTAACAGTGCGTTCAGGGTTGGTCGAAAAGTGCCTAATCTCGCATCAAAATCATCGAATGTATTTGTAATAAGACTGGTAAGGGTGCCAGGCTATAGCGGAATCGCAGGAAATTGCAAAGCTGATGAGCTAGCAAGAAAAGGTATCCTAGAATCGCAATCGGAAGAATGGAAGCGGGTCAGTGCTCGCGTATCCTCTTGTGTTCTACTACTCTATATGCGTAGTCACAAAATCCTTTTGACCCAATATCAATCGAAAGAGATCTAGTAATTTCTTTGCCCTCAGTGAGGCTAGCCTCCCTAGTTGTAGGGCTTTTAACAGACCATTGCCTAATTAGCGTCCATGCTATAAAGCATTCTTACCAAACGTCATCTGCAGAAGCTGTATGGAAACAGATGAGGTGGAAACAACTCAACACTTCCTTCTTGATTGTCAGCCGTTTGGAAGGTCAAGACTTAAACACTTGGAAGAGCATACTTTCAGACATCCCACCAAACTGGCGATAATGGAAAGTAAAACTAAGCGTTTTGCTAATCTATAACTTCGAGCACAGGAGTTCTTTTTTTCTATGGCTTCACAAATACACATATAGCAGTCCATGTGCGATCTCTCTAGATCAGCCTTCTAACCTTACCTAACCTAACATTGTCACGATCTACGCCTGTTTTTATTCTTTTTTATTGATAAATCAGTGAGGTTTTGGAAAATTTGGATTGAGGCGAAGGGTAATAGACAGTTACAGAATCGCCCTTTAAGATACCATTGGTTTACTAAGCCTTGACCAACGTCTTTCCTTGTTGGTCGCAATATTGGATTCCGATTTCTCGATGACATCAGCCGAACGGCAGCTTCTCTCTCTCTTAAGGTAACAACGCTTGCTGAACCGTAATCATATGTAGCAAAGACTATCATTCTATCCTCACCTGCGACCACTCGTACCCGTTGGTAAATAGACGCCGTCAATTATAAACCCTTAATTTGCGACTCTTTCACTAGTGACCCAAGTTTCTACTAGTTGGGATTAAGCTCACTCAAGCAAAATGCACTCAGAAACAAAAGTACTTTCTGCGCAATTCTAAACACTTAACATTTAAGTGGCGAGGAAAATCGCGTACCAAAAATGTTGCGTATACGCACCGCCGTACAAATCGCTTTAATAGTTTCTTTGCAGCTGCTGTCAATTTAAATTTTCCAACAGCAAAACCGAAAGCAAAGTAAATAGTAGCAAAATATAACAAAGATAAAGATTTGTAAATTATAAGGATCACCGACTAAAAACTGAAACAAAAAGCGACGCTTTCCACTTAAGTAAAGTAAAGTAAAGATTTCCACAAGTAACTAAAAAATAATACAAAGCAACAGCTATATGATAGCTGTGGGTAGAAGCTAAGTTGCTTGAGGAGCAAAAGCATAGCATAACGTATTTAAAGGAAAAATATATGTTTGTGTGTGTGCTTACAAGTTAACGGGTATTAACACAAATACAACGTGTTGGCAATTAGGAAAGAAAATTGTTGCAGACAATTTTCCCTGCCAGCAAGCGGAAGCATCATTACACCCGTCGGTTGGCAGGTGTCATAGGTTAGCACAGGTGTCTACTTTATCCGGGCGTGCACTCTCCGCTGCAGATAAGACATAAGCTGATGTTACAAGCATGTATTTGCTTGTAATTTTAGTCTTCGGTGGAATGCTACAATTGCTTTTGATATGTAACAAGAAACCGTTGGGAGCAGGTAGACAATAAACAAAGAAGAAATTTTACGCTGCTAATTAGCTGCTGTGGAAACCGAGCAAATTATATATGTATAATTGTTGGAAGGAAAAGACTGATTTTTTAGTTATTGGTGGCGTGATGAGGTGGCAGAAGGTGTAAAATACGGATTTAAGAATATAAAATCAAAGAGAAGCAATGAATGTGGGATGTGCTAAAGATTTAATATATGTAACTACAAAATCATTGATACATACCTACATACATACATAAATTAAATAAAACAATAAAAAGTTTTCTATTTATACTGTAGAGCTACTTTCGTTGCTATGTATTATACATAATAAAATATAAAATCGAAACATTTTCAAGATCAATAGTTGACTTTCTATAAACCCCGAAATTTCGGGATTAATAAGTTATTCGATATTGAATTTTACAGTACGTATGTATATAACTGAATCCCGATTTGTTTAACTATAAATACCGAAATATCGGGATTGTAAAAAGTTAAAAGTACCAAGCCGCAATAAGCATATTACCAAAACATTTTCGAAATCTCGTGTTTACTACCTATAAATCCAAAAATTTCGGGATTGAAAAGCGATTCGATATCTAAATTTTCAGTATGTACTATATATACATTACTAAAATGCCTTTGGGGTCCCAAATTGTCGAACTATAAGTCCCGAAAGTGTAAAACTAGAGCTTTTGATGATCCCAGGAAGTAAATGATTTTTTATTGTAAGTCAGCAAGAATGTCACTGCTTAATATCACTAGAGTCCAAGTGAACTTATAATGTTTCGAGACTCATTGTATAAGTATCTCTATGTTTTTTCTTCTTAGTTTTAACGACGGTAAAGCCGAAGTCACTACAGAAGTGAGGACCTTTTTTAGGTCGTCTGAGATCACGTGTAACTCGAAAAATATTTTTTTTCAGTTTTACTGTGTTTTCTTAAAATATGTATATCGTAAGTATACCCTTGAAACTTTGTAGAATTCGAGCAGTTTTAACCTCTTCTACCCAATACCACGATATTTCGAAATCCTAACAGGTGAACCTTAATTCGGTCCCCAATATTGCATTTCCTTCCAAAGATGCAATAGAATAGGGGATTTTAGTCCCGGTGGTATAACAATGGGCCTCCTAAATGTCTATCTCTATCGTCTGACGGCCATTCTACCTATCAACCTACTTGCATCTCTCTCGCTCTCTCTGTCTTACTGGCAACAAGTCCTTGGTAAAAGGAAACCAGAAAGTCCGAAGTAGTTATAGCCGCGCAAAAATAACCCAAGCGGTACAATAAATTTTTACACAACCCTGACGTTTAAAATAATAAATTTTTAATACAAAACATATTTTTTGGAGCATTGAAGACAACCAAAGAAATCATCTAAATTTTTGGAAATCTGGCTCTGGTCAAAAATAAGATTCATCAACAGATGACACTTCAGCCCTCAGTCATCTAAAGACTTACAATCACTGCCCGAATAATAACCAGTATCAAGACCACGCTAATATAAAAATGGCGCTTTAGATAGTAATTGAGTTAAGTTGGCTGGGATTTCGTCAGCACTTTAAGTAAAAGTTCCTACAAACTGAATACAAAAGCTAATAATAATACAAAATATATTACATAATGCGTTTAAAATTAAATTACAGCATATTACGTGTGTAATGCATAAAAATAAAAGCAAAACTTTGGAAACCCCTTTCTGCAGACTTAAACTCACTGCACTTTGTAGAAAGTTTTTTCTCCTACGACTGAAGTGATGGCATCGCTTATCCGACATGGCGCGCGACAGTAAAGCAATACGAAAGTTGCCGTTATTACCTACTTCCTCTCCAAGTCTTTCCGAGTTTCTATAACGCTGGAGCTTTACTTTGTTGCTATTATTGTCTGCGTTGATGGCATTATGATTGTTTCACTTTCGCAACAAACGTGGTTCGCGTTCGTTGGCGAGAGCTCTAGTCGCAAGCACCAGTGTATGTAGAGGTGCTCTATAATAGTTGTTGCTATGTATATCAATATGTATGTCCCCTTACTTTTGAGTCGTATTATTTCTTTGTATGCTATATTTTTCTTCCTCTAGTTTGCCGTATCCTTTCGTCGTGTCGTCGCGACAAGCGTTTAACGATTATTGTTCAAATTGGCTTATTTAAAGTGAAAATGGCGAAGCGCTTATGTATTATTTGATTTTAAGTGACAATTTGAAAAGGAAGGCAAACAGTAAAAGGCAAAAGTTCAAAGCTCTTGTATTGTGAAAGCTCGTGCCGTTTAGATGAGATGGAGCTGAGCAACAGAGGATATTGTATAGAATGTAGAAGAAGAGTGATAATTAAGAGTAAATTATTATTTTAATTACTAAACTAAGCTGCGAAGAGATTTGAAATTTGTTCTTTATTTTCAACGAATGAAATAAAAGTGAATTATAATATTTGGTTTGGTTTTGAGGCACTATGACAACTCAACTTTTTGAAATATCTGTAAATTGTAGCGATATTTGTCTGAAAAATCAACTTTTCAACATAAATTACCTCAAATGACTTTTGCACAAGCTGCCATATGAATTTTTTATGATGGCTTAAGCTCCAGTACTTAGAGTAAGATAATTCTCGAGGGCTTTTGAACATTTATCAAAAGATTTGCAGATATTTTTCGTTTATATTTTTATATACCTGAGTTTTTTTTCTAGTGAAAGCAAGTGAAATGAAGCTGGTAACATCTTTACTGTTGGTGGAAAGCGATATAAATCGATAACGAGTTGATCTTGACTCTCATATGGTTTCAACACGACGGGCCTATGTGTCCCACAATACGTGCCACAACCGAATTATTGCGAGAAAAGTTTTGCAGATTCGATTATTTCAAGAAATTGTGATATTGAATGACCTCCAAGAAGCTGAGATTCAACACCATTATACTACTTCTTGTGGGGTCATGTGAAGTCATTAGTCTTTAGCAATAAACTAGACTCTCCTTGAGTTTCAGAAGTCAACATTGAACATGCAGTTCATGACATACGTCTAGATTTATTGGAAAAAGTACTCGAAAATCTGGTTAGTAGAATTCGTTCCTGCAAAAGATGTCGTGGAGACCATTTTAATGATGTCATATTCAGAACTTAATTGAGTCGATTATACTTCACATTAAATAAAAATCCATTTGAACTGCCTTAAGAGGTCAATAGGGTAATCTTGGCTATTTTTTTACATTTTTTTATATAAATTTTTATTCTTTTTTCACATATCATGTGGTATATCGTGGAGTGTATAAAAAAATTGTTTCGGAATTTTTTGATGATCATCTGAAACACAAAAACCAAACTTATTCTTAAAAAGTACGTAAATGGTTATCGTCCTGAATAGAATCTGTGAAAGATATAAAGTAATTAATGTTTTTTTTAATTTTTTCCCATGTTTTTTACATACATTTTGTCATAACATCGTTAGTAAATTGTAAAAAAATATAGCTACGATTGCCAGGCGTTTTGTGAACATTTTAAAGAAAATTAAACAAATCGGTAGAGTAGTTCGACCGGAATCATGTTCGCCAGTTTAAGAAAGTATGTTTTGAGAAAAACTCGTTTAAAATTTGAGGTACTGCACACCGAGCGCTCCGAACGTCGAGCGGTATTATTATTTTTGGGCCTTTTCGAAACCTTCCAATGGTAAAGTGCGTTTCTACATTAATTCTAAAGGTATAAGGGAACAGAAAATGCGTAAAAAAAAGAATTTTTTTGAAAAAAGATTGCCTTACTGACCCTTAAATCATTAGTGTGTGTGTTTTATTTAATTCATATCACTCTTATTGGAAAACCCTATATTTCAACATAACCATTATTCCTCATAGCTACTTTGTGGTCCTCCGATGATATACAAAAGAGGTTGCGATAACTCTTCTTCCTTTTATACTCGGGTTCAGTAGCAATCATCACAAGAACTGTTTTACTTCTTCCAAGCACGGTGAATGAACTAATAAATCCGGCAAATCAATTAGTTATTTCACTTTTTCGTTGAAATATTTTAGACATCTTAAATACTGGCCTCAATCGAAACATTTTTTTTTTCAACTTTTTATCGAAATTAAGTATTAATAAATTATTTGCCCTTAAAGTGAATTTTATTATACTTATTACTCCAAATGTTGGCCTCAGAATTTAGAATGATGATATTAATACCCAAGAGATAGAGAGTATATTTGATAAACGCTATTTCAAAAACATTCTGGTTTAAAGGAATACAATTATTCAATATTCAAAACTTTTTCATTACTTAATAGAATACCGCTTTTCCTTCAGACTTCAGGATTGTACAACTTTGGCATAATCAAAAACTTTTACTCTTGATCGTTCAGTCACATTTTCAGACTGGCTTTGCAAAATCAAGGCTGAAAACCTGAAAGCTTACATTTTCAGATTATCCCAATGACCTACTAAAACGCCAAAGCATATTTGAATTGGACTAAGGGCGACTTATCGACTTTTAAGATCTGATTATCTGACTTTATTCTATTTTCCGGCTTCACAATAAATCTAAGTGTGATCACCATCTTGAAGACTACCATTGAACCCATTTCAACATTACCAAAATTTTGGAAATTGGTGATATTGCAACAATAAGACAACGGAAATTAAGATTAATTCTTCTAAATTATTTATTAGCATTGCGAAATGATTAAGCCCAGATCTTTATTGAATGAAAACTTTTATGTTTCAACCATGCCCATCTATCCATATCTAAAATCTAGCCATTATCTAAACTTACCCTTATACAGAAGTGAAGGTTAAGGTGAAGAAGTGAACTGATCACTGAGAACCAAAACATTTTCCCTACTAAAATATTTTTAATATTTTTTCAAACTATGAGACTGATGGTATCAAACACTAATCAAGATATATCTCAAAATTTGAAATAGCCTCTGAATAAATGTCCAATTAATAATATATATTACACAGACACTACATATAATATTATTCAGATTCACTTAAGCTGTATTACGACGGTTTCGATATTATATCAACTTTTCCAAAGTGGGACTAAAATTTACAGCATCTAATCAAAGTAACCCGGACTGACCCGGACTTTTCCATTTTAATTGCGCACAAAAGATACAAAGTCTGTCTCTTTTACTATGAAAATAAAAATCAAACCATGAGCTTACCTGAAACTTGTTTTTCCAAAAAAATACTACTTGGGAATCTTTGAATATATTGCAAAACTGTAGACTCCCAAATTTATCACGAATTCAAGTATTTTTTGGTACAAAGCTTTCAGTGAAGGTCATGGAATCATTGAAAACTTGCCATCCATCCACCTCTATTAATAATGAAGTTAAAAAATAGAGTTTGCAAAATCGTCGTGTTGGCATCAGAAAAGATAGTATTTAGGATAACAGAGGATCTGAATATCTTTTATGGATCGACCCAACATATTTGTTTAATGTTTTGGGTATGAAGCATGTTCTAAAAGAACTGAACATTTTTCAAAAACCACGTTGGTTAGAGGTCGCAAAGTAATGCTTGAGAACGTAGCAGAGACGTAAGTTTATAAGTATGACGTCGAAATAGATCTCTTAAAATTGTTCGATTAACCTGAAAACCGATTATTCAAATATTGGGATTGTAACCAATCATATGAATATTAACCGAATAATAACGGGTGATCCAGGTAGAGGTATTTTTTTCAATAGACTTTTTTCGACAGGTCACTCGAGTGTCCTTTCAAGATCTCATTTTATTTTTTCTCGGTATTGTTTGGCATTTCATCATGGAAAACTTACACCTGAACACTGAGGAAAAATATAGTAGACATAGCTGAGAGTGAAAACGAAGACGCCCGACCTTCCAAGCGACATCGCTTTATGGGCTCTTGAAAACTTCCAGGAAGATCCGACGTTTTCAAGCCAAAGTTTGTTCAGAGATGATGCTCATTTCTGCCTCAATGTGTATAAAACGAGCAAAATTACCTTAGAGGTCCAAGAACCGCCATTTCATTCAGAAAAACAACTCCGTTTCCGATTGATTCGACTGTTTGATGTCTGAAGTTCGTGTTTCGGCGATATTTGGTTTCAACAAGATGACTCCACTTCCCATTCATTGCATGTAGTTATTTATTGAGAGAACACTTCGGTGTGCAAATAATTTCACGTTTTGGTCCGGCCACCAAGACCATGTAACATCACACCGGTTGACTTTTTCCTGTGGGGATATGTAAAGTCTAAAGTCTGACAATTTCGCTTCGATTTAGCCCTTGGAGCACGCGTGCCATACGCTATTTTCTAGGCGAAATGTTAATGAAAATTAGACTCAACGGAGGAACCATCTGAGACGTAGTTGCCAACATTTGAAATTCAAAAATTATTATTAATCGACTTATGCCCTATATGGTTAATCCGGTTCCATTTGCCGAATACCAGAGTTCTTCTGGTCCAACAACTCACTAAGGACCGTGTTCGGCGAATCTTATAATAAGTGTATGGATAATTGAATAAGGCATTGGTATGCTTATATCCGCTCATGAGCCTGTTTTGTGCCTTAAATTACTCATATATTGTTTCTACAAATCAGTCCTTGGCTGTTAGTCGGTTAATAAATTAATAGAATAATGATAGTATTAAATGTGAGAACGAGATATTTATTTAGATATTTAAGAACTACCCTATTGAAGATATACACACGCTTTAAGAAAATTTACATTATTTCGACTTTACAACACTCCTTAATACACATTCGTATATGGATTGGCATAAAATTTATGTATAAAAGCAAGCACACACCTTCCATAATGCACGAATTTTCCTTTCGCAGACCCCACCATTTCATCCCACCATCAAAAATGTTACCTCCTCCTTACTTTATTATTTTATGCATAAAAGTCAACATGTTGCGCATTAAATATTTAACAACTGCAGGTTTTATTAGGTCAAATACTCTTGTGCGTTGGCTGGTCACTAGGTCAGAAAAGCTGGTCGTAAACAGCTGTTGAACATTTGGCATTCAAGTGGGCTTTTCTTTCGCCTTTTGCGAGCATTTTGAATTTATGTTTGTCTGACCTATTTACAATTTGGTTGCACGTGAATTTATTGTTTTTGTTTGCATTTAATTTGTTGTTAAACATGAAGATTTTACAGCGCAACAGCTGTAAAATATTATCGTCATCCGCCAAGAATGGGAGCCGGAGAAATGCGCCGAGAGGTGAGCGAAATCCAAATTAGGTCGTAAACAAACAAAAGTTAATGAGCATAACGGTATTCGAGTCAATGTTATTTCAGGTGCTGTGAAAAATGCAAATGAGAGCATTTGAGAGATCTTATTCAATTAAAACTTTAAGGAATATACAACTTTTGAAGGCGTAAAAGTTCACTGTACTCGTTTTTGGTCCAATAATTTATTCGTTTAATTTTACCCGCATTATGTTTTTATTAGCGAATAAATTGCGGAATAAAGTTAAATACACCAGAAAATGAACAAAATAGACATAAATGTAACAGTCAACATGCTGAAGGTTTTTAAAGTTCAGAGCTGACAATACATGTAGGCAAACTCACCGTCACACTCTCTCTCTCTCAGTATCTGCAAGCATTAGACGTTTAAAACACAAAAAGCATAAGTCCGACGAACTTCCCAGTGCATACTTATACCGATCTAGATTTAATGTTAGAACAAACTCGAATCAATAAAATCCGATATTGAAATCCAAGGACAGCACTGGTGTGAGCACATTTAGGAATTATTTGTTTATAAGTGGTTAGACCAAAGTCATGCATATAATGTTTTGCAAAATTTTTGAATGATGGAAGGCGCTGGAAAAGACTACGCTTGCAAGAAAATTAGTTAGTATTCAAGAGTGAGCGACTGTTATCAGTGTGAGCGCTGACCTACAAATCGCTCAAAGTATGGCCGCCCTTGAATCCCCGCAGACTTCATTTTTAATTCCCAATTACTACATCGAAGAGGATAGCGCTGGCAGTCTCTTCTCTGTCACATACTTTGCCTATCGGGTACGTCAGTATTACTAGGCGCAGAATGGGTAAGGTAAGCTCTTGTGAGTGGTTGGGTCCAGTCCAGAAGCGTGGCACATGTGTATCGCTTCAAAGAGATATTACTTTGAAGGCGATAAAATAAATTTTGATGATGATTGAAAATTTTCGCTTTATTTATAATTTATTTATCTTCGTTCCAATGACTTGTATACTTTCCTGACAAGGAATATATTTGTATAGAAGATAATATAATATTGATATCTGGTCCCTATAAAAACGCGATATTGGTTCCAATGAGTTGTATAATATTCGAATGTGGGCCAAATGTCATATCTAAATAATCACTAGTGTTTATTATACGCTTGTATTTCAGATATACATAAAGTGCATTCAGCGATATTTACGATGAGTGGAGTTATTCAGCAAAGAAGTTCAAGAAATTTTGTGTGCGGAATCAAATTTATGGTGCCAAAATATACAGAATCAAATGGAAAAGGCCAACTGTGATAAAGGTAAGCCGAAGTTGAAAAAAACACGTCCAAGCAGGTCAAAAATCAAGGTTATGTTGAAAGTTTTCTTTTCTATTCATAAAAAGAGGGCGGAATTATAGGCCGACAACTCTTGGTTTTTGCACCGATGAGTGTTTTTCACCAATATCGTGCTGCAACCACCGTATTCGCCTTATTTTAGGAAATCGTTTTAAGTCAATTAAAGACATTAAGCGTGAAATCGCTACCCGCATTGAAGGCAATTCCGGAAATTAAAATGATGAGTTTTGATGAATTCACGCACATTTTCAATGGAATTTTTAGCTTGGAAGACGAAGAACGTCCCAGGTTGCCAAATTGTTTGAAGTTGAGAACATATTGAGCGTCCGTGACAGTTTCATCGGTTCGGTGCAACCAGACTCCAGGGAATTGAAAGATTTGAAAGAACTCATCGCCCAGATGAGGAGAAGTTCAGCACTCTCGAAGCTCCCCCAGTGGCATTTCTTCAACGGAAGGGTTCAACGGAAAGTGAGCATCAATGAGTAGCTCCAACGACTCTTCGTTAAATATATTTCCATTTTGCCTTATTCGATAAATATCATCTGGATAAAACCCTTGAACTTCTGATATACCTTTTCTGCCACTCCTTGCGAACTAAATATAGTCATAAAATCACTATCACTACACTTCAATTTTATGGCAAATGAATAAATAAATAATGCGAGCACATAAACTATGGGTACGACGACGAGTGGCGATATGAGATCACGTACTTTCTCGCACATTTACTCGCGCACAATAGTCATTAATGGCGTACGCTTGTATGGCTGATAATAGGCACTCACCACATGCACCACAAGCTTAACTGTTCTTTTCTGCTTTTTTACACTCTTTTTCTTTTTGGGTATTCCTGCGCCAGCTAGACTTTCGATGATTTTCCGCTACGCGTCATTGTGCTGCCAATCAATGCTCAGCGGCCTATCACACATACATACGTAAAGAAGACTCCATGATGGAGTGCAACATACGTCTTGATTTCATTTGTTGAGTACTCTTTCGCTGTTTCGGTTGTATATCTGTACAGTTATTTGGGTATAGTCGTACATACACACATATATACTCGTAGCTACACTTAACGCTTACTAATCAAACATTTTCGGCAGACGTTTTATTTTCAGCAGTGCTTTATTTTATTTCGTTTCCGGCGGGAGGCAAACGAAAATGAAGAAACTTGTCACTTCAACTGCTGCTGGTTTGCCAAATGAGGACAGCTGCCAAGGAAAGCGATATTTCGGGTAAGAAATTGCTGAGGTGGCAATTATTTTTATTACACAAATATTACTAACACACACAAAGCTTAGGTATAAACACACACACATACAACTACACAGAAGAGTAAGCGCTGCTGTCCTTGTCAAAGGCAGCAGCTTGTTGTTGGCGACATTTTCATTTGCCGTAAAAATCGGCGAATTCACGTTCATTTAGCTAATGTGCGATTATGTGCATATGTCTGTGCGTATATTAGCACATTTTTGCCATTTCATTTATTATACATTTATTTTGTTTAGCGCAGAACTCAGCTAAAAAGCGAAACGTGTAATGGCGTAAAGCATATGTAGCTGCACACATAAACGTATTTTAAGAATGGCATAGTCTGTTCGAGAGATGCATCGCTTGCTTGCGAAGATTAAGTGGTGGTTTTACACGCTACGTGACTGAAGGTATTCATGACCGAGATAAATAGAGACACTAAAAGTGTAGGAATTACACTTAAAGCGCACACGTGGCTGCAGTGATACAAAGAAAATGTTTATATATTATATAATGAAGAATATGCAAAAAAAAAACTAAAAATCACTTGCCATAAATAATGCGAGTGTGAGAAATTAAGAGCAGAAGCAGTTGAATGGCAGCTAAAAATAAAGAAAAAAATTTGCAATTTACAAGATTTACTTTCAGTAAGCACCTTCAAGCTCTATTGTGCTCATTTGAAGGCCTCTTGCGGCTCTCTGCAAACACGCAATCCCATTAATGGATAATATGTCGACAAAAACGCGTTTTTTTGGAATTATAAGATAAAATATTAAAATTGACATATTTACAATACAAATAACTTTAATAATCCGTGATTTACTTTGAAAAATTTTGAACTTCCTTTATATTGTAGACGATCTCGAGGAGGACCTCAGAAAAAAAATAAAAAGATGTCTGGTGATGAACAAAATTGTTTTGCTTAAATTTATCTGAAATCTAAAAACAAAAAAAAAATTATGACTATAGATAAATAAATGTAATGATGTTTCATTATGACCTCACAAATATATTTAAGGGGGTAGTGAAATTTTCTAACAGATCGATCGTTGCTATGCGGACAAACCAACACCTACACTGAAAACAGCGTTTCGAGAAAAGTTTAAAGTTTTGGAAACCAATGAACTTAGTATTCAAAAACTCTTTAAAATGCGCTCGTAACTACGAAACTACTTACAAAATCAAATACATGTACATCAGATATGTATATTTGAAAAAAAACCTCGAAATTTTTAAGCTTACAAATGAACATAACCTCTAAGCTGATATTAGAATATCCAGTATACTATATACAATCATTATAATCAGTAATCAATTAATGGGGGGCGTAATGTACAGTGGTAGGGCGGTGGTACTCAATTCCTAAGTAAAGCGGAGCCACTCCAACATATTCGTATTAAGGGATCACTACAGTTTAATTGCACCGTCTGCTCACCAGCAAGCGACTCCCTAGAAACCCCTCCCAATGAAAAATAGCCTCGAATGACGACCCAATCTTTGATTACAAAAAGGACGACAAACAAAAGATGCCTTTTATAAGCATGTGGAGTGCGCTTATGATAACTGGCCCCGCCACGATGTCAAAATTGTTCACCAAGCACAATTTTGACATCGTGACTTTAACACCAGGATCGGCAAATATTTTTTTTTAATATAAGGCCACCGTCAATAAGCTGACTGAACATTACTGTTCGACCAGATTTCACCACGCTCCAAATCTTGGAAAAGATTTGTGAAAAGAAGATTCGGCACACACCCACCTCATTGTCCATTTTAAAACCGCACTAGAAGAACTGCCTCTTTGCCGAATGTCTGAATTTGGTATCCTTGATACGGGTGTGTAAGCTAACATTGAGCAACATCCAAAAGCTCCGCCAGGATCACGAAGGACGTCTCCGAGACGGAAGCATGTACATTTTACATTGACAACATTTGTTGAATCGTCGTTAGCAGATTCGGAAAAAGCTTTTGTGGAAGATTTATGGTTTTTTGCGCTTTGGCAACGGTGAACTCAAAGGAATGAGACATACCGCGACATTGACATAGCGGATAGGTCATGTGGTCATGTTGTCCAGATTGATGAGAACACTCGAGGTCTGAAAGACCCAGCTGCAATTGGTATCTCGAGTTGGCGCCGAATAGCGAAAAGAAGGAACGACTGGCTCGCTGTTGTTGACTCGCTATAATCGCGTAAGCGGGTCTACGCCCAGTAAAGGAAGAAGATAACATAAATATTAAAATTGACGTGCTTACAATTCAGATAAACTTTAAAAATCGTGATTTCTTCTTCTTTACTTCTTCTTTATTTCTTCTTTGTTCTCTACGTGGCGCCAATTGGATATCCCAGCAAAGCCAGATCCTTTTTCACTTGGTCCTTCAAACGGAGTGCAGGTCTTCCTCATCCCCTGCTTCCCCCGGCGGTACTGCGTCGAATACTTTCAGAGTTGGAGTGTCTTCATCCATCCGGACAACATGACCTAGCCAGCGTAGCCGCTGTCTTTTAATTCGCTGAACTATGTCAATGTCGTCGTATATCTCGTACAGCTCATCGTTCCATCGGATGCGGTATTCGCCGTGCCAACGCGCAAAGGACCATAAAATCTTCCGCAGAACTTTTTCTCTCGAAAACTCGCAACGTCGACTCATCGGTTGTTGTCATCGTCCAAGCCCTCTGCAACCATATAGCACGACGGGAATTATGAGCGACTTATGATGTTTGGCTTTGTTCGTCGAGAGAGGACTTTACTTTTCAATTGGCTACTCAGTCCGAAGTAGCCCTGTTGGCAAGAGTACGATAGGGAGTCGCCTTGTCTGAAACCTCGTTTTACCGGTATCGAAGGGCTCGGAGAGGTCCTATTAGTTTTACGGGGATACCAAATTCAGACATCGCGGCATAAAGGCAGCTCCCTTTCGTGCTGTCCAAAGCAGCTTTGAAATCGACGAAAAGGTGGTGAGTGTCGATTCTCTTTTCACGAGGCTTAAAAGATTTGGCGTATGGTCAATATCTCGTCCGTTGTTGCTTTGCCAGGTCTTAAGCCACACTGATAAGGTCCAATCAGTTTGTTGACGGTGGGCTTTAATCTTTCACACAATACGCTCGATAGAACCGTGTACGCGATGTTGAGGAGGCTAATCCCACGGTAGTTGGCGCAGATTGTGTGGTCTCCTTTTTTATGGATGGGGCAGAGCACACTTAGATTCAATCCATTGGGCATGGCTTTCGTCGGACCATATTTTTACAAAAAAGCTGATGCAATGCTCCTTATCAGCTCTTCGCCTCCGTGTTTGAATAGCTAGGCCGGTCAGTCCATCGTCCCCCGCCGCTTTGTGTTGTTCTTCAGACGAGTAATTGCTTTTCGAACTTCTTCATGGTCGAGCAATGGAAACGTCTGCCCCATCGTCATCGATTGGGGAATCGGGTTCGCCTTCTCCTGGCGTTGTACGTTCACTGCCATTCAGCTGGCTGGAAAAGTGTTTCCCTCCATAATTTAAGTATGCTCACCTTTGGGGATTCTACAGGAGTATGCTTCCAGTCTTGAAACCTTCTGTAAGTCGCCGCCTCTTTTCGTAGAATTTTGCAGCATTTTCCCTATCGGCCAAGCTTATCCAGCTCTTCGTGCTCTCGTATTTCGCCTCTTCTTTTTTTTCGTCTGCAGATGCGTCCTCGCTTCCTCTTCAACTCTCGGTATCTATCCTATCCCGCACGTGTTGTGGTCGATCGTCACGTGCGAGGTAGGCAGCCTGTTTTCTCTCCGCTGCGACACGGCACTCCTCGTCGTACCAGCTGTTCTTTTGCATTTTTCGAAAACCAATGGTTTCGGTGGTTGCAGCTGTACGAGGAGTTTTGAACATGCCGTCCCACAGTTCCCTTATACGAGTTGTTTGACGAGTGCTCTCGAGAGCAGGAATACAAGTCGAGTAGAAAATCGTTCCGGCTGTCTGTTGTCATTGCAGCTTTTCTTCCAAGATCGACGTCGAACCTTCCTTGTGTTTGTTGACGTGCATTTTTTGCCGCACAGAGGCTGGGTGCGAATCTTGGCTGTAACAAGATAGTGGTTCCCGAGTCGATGTTAGGACCTCGTAGCGTACGCACGTCTAGAACACTAGAAACGTGGTCTTCCGTCTATCACAACATGATCGATCTGGTTGGTGGCTTCTCGATCCGAAGACAGCCAGGTAGCTTGATGAATTTTTCTTTGCTGGAAACTAGTACTACAGATAACTATATTTCGGTCCCCGACGAAGTCGATCAGCCTCAACCCATTTGGGGATGTTTCCTCGTGGAGGCTGAATTTACCGACCGGGCAGTGCCAAAGATACCTTCTTTGCCCACCCTGGCGTTGAAGTCGCCAAGCACGATTTTTGACATCGTGGCGGGGCCATCTCTCATAAGTGCACTCTAAGCACCCATAAAAGGCATCTTTGGTCAAATCGTCCTTCTCTTCTGTCGGGGCGAGGAATCCGTGATTTACTCTTAAAAATTTTGGACTTCATTTATATTGTAGACGATCTCGAGGAGGACCTCAGAAAAAATAAAATGATTTCTGGCGAGAAACAAAATTGTTTTGCTTAAATTTATCTGAAATCTAAAAAAACAAAAAAAAACCAATTATAACTATAGATAAATAATGTAATGATCCTTTCATTATGACCTCACAAAGTATATCTAAAGAGGGTAGTGAAATTTTCTAATTCGGTCGATTGTCGCGATTTGGAGAAATTTCAACACCTACTCTGAAAACAGCGTTTCAGAAAATGTTAAAATTTTGGAAACCAATGATACTAATTTAAAAAACTCTTTAAAATACGCTCGTAACTCCGAAACTACTTACAAAATCAAAGACATGTACATCAGATATGATTTTGATTACAACCTCTGACAAAAGATGCCTTTTATAAGCGTCTGAAAGTGCGCTTATGATAATTGGCCCCGCCGCGTTGTCAAAAATTTGTGTTTTGGTGATTTTAACGACACTAAGAAAAAATGTCCATCGCTATTGGTAAACCCGATATTACACCCTTTCTATATTATGGAGTAGCCTTTTTTTTGCTTCCATAACAAATTTTTTACAAATATTTATTTTATATATGAAAGTTTAAATATTTATATAAAATCTTTTCTAATATCCAAGGTAAAACTAAAAATTAAGCAAATTAGGTTAAAATAAATTCTAAGCTGTAGCAAACACTTTCCGACAAGGATACTCCTATAACAACCAAACGGTTTTGCTGACTTCACTTGCAGCGCCCAAAAGTATGTCACGTGAACATTTAAATACTTAAATACAAACAATTCACTCGCCCAACGCCAGCATATGCGAATACCCAACCGTAAATATAAACAAGCGTATATTGGAACTAGCAAACACATTCATTGTCCCCCGCAGCCCCGCTCCACAAATTTCTATGGACACTTTGTGTTTGTGTCCTCCACATGCACGAAGCTGTCAATCCTTCAAAGTACATCCATGGATGAATGGAGTTTTGTGAGCTTAAGTACACACACATATACATAAAAAGATAGGTGTGTGTGTGTTCGCAAAAATGCTTTGCTACGTAAGCGCAAATGTGTCCTGAATATTTTATTTGATTCGCTTCTTTTTGCGGCATCTCTTTTTTGTGGCAAGCCAGCGAGTTCCGTTGGCAAACTCATTTTCTCACTTTACACCTTCGGTTTTTTAATTTTTTTTCTTTTGTTGCTTTTATACTTTTTTTGCTTTTGTTTTTTGTTTGCGTGGCGGTGCGGTGCGGAATTCACTCGCCAATTTTCGCATAGTTGGCTGCTGCGTGGAAATTGCCATACCATGCGGTCGGAGCAAACAGCCCAGTATGTGCATATGCATGCAATCGAGTATGTGTGTATGTAAGTGGCAGCACATGTTTGCCTTGCCTGCGTTTTCTGTTTGAATGCATTCGGTATTTGTAAGTCGATGTATTTCTGTAGCGCTCTTTTTCCTTTTTGATGCTATTGGGTTTACTCTTTTTAAAGCATTAAAATTATGTCTGCATACTTCCAGGCGCATAGCCAATTGTTAATGCTCATTTATGGAAATGATAAAATTGTTTATGGTGGAGCACAAGGTGTACCGAGTTCATTGCCATTTCTCCTCTGAAGTCACTTTACCAGTTGTATCGGAAGTGAGAGTAAAGATACAAATGTTTTGGTAGGGATTTTTTTTGTTTAGTTGGCTTGACATCTTTTAAACATATTTAAAAACTTTACAGCCTTTGAACAAACAACGTCATATTTTTTCATTTTGTTGAAAATGTCAAACTTTGTATTGAAATGTGATGATTTACGTAAAGCTTTCATTTTGTGTTTCCATATGCAGAAAAGCTCTGCAGAGTCGCATCTAATGCTTATCTAGGCATATGGTAATCATACTCTACCAGAAGCAATATGCAAAAGATGGTTTCAACGGTTCAAAGATAATGATTTTTATGTGAGTAATGAAGGACCTGGAAGACACATGGCAGCCATGGTAATTGTTGCACAACAAAAAACTTCAGAACGTTGAAAAGCTTTGTGAAAGATTCAAAGGTGTGAAAAATGGGGGCCACATGAATTGAATGAAAGACAAATGGAAAAGCGAAAAAAACACTTTTGAAATTTTGCGGCAAAGACACGAAAGAAAATCATTTTGGCATCTAATTGCCACTGGCGATGAAAAATGGATTTTGTGCAGATCTGTACCTGTAAAAAAAAGTGACAATACGCTTTCATAATTCAGCAACAACGAATGCTTTGATGTAACGTATTTGGAAATACGGCATTTGATATTAGGTATATATTTGGCGCCGACCGAGACGGACTCGGCTCGATAGTTATTAATATAATATTATAATTGTTAGTTATATAAATTATAATAAATCGTGAAATCGTAGAATATTACAGATTTAATTTAAAGATCCTAAACTGAGAAAATCATGGATTAATCCAAGACAATCACCAACATCGACTGCAAAAACAGATCGATTCGGTAAGAAGGCAATGCTATGTGTTTGCTGGTGTGTTAAGGTGGCTGATAAAAAATTGCACGTGAGTTAATTTTTACCAGAAGTAAAAATGATTCAAAAGAATATATTTTGAGCTGCACTGAAATGTGTACTCTTTATTTATACTCTAAAGACTAACTTATTACATCGTTCTTACTTCTATTTATACTTATTACTAAATAGTTGATAGTTTGTCTACATACAGATTAATTGTTTGTTTAGGTTTGTTTACATATATATTGTTTGCTTAGATACAATTTCTTTGTTTTAAGATAAGGTTGTCGTGGTATTCAAACTCAATGTTGTTTTTATACTTCTTTGTTTAGGATTGTTTGTTTCAGTGATAGTGCATTTCATTGTTCCAACTCAAGGTTGTTTTGATGCATTCTATTTACTGAAACAAAAGATTCTTTTGTTGTTTGTTACTATTATAAGGAATACGTTCCTTAACTCGTGGGCTATTATTAATACAAATTTGCACAGACACAGTTTAATTTCCACTATCGCCAGCTCCGTGGGATGTCTGAATGTATGCTATCCCAAATGTTTCAGTCATGACCACCCTAACGTGAGACAGTCAAGAAGGAAATATTGAGTTGTTTCCACCTCATCTTCTTCCGTACAGCTTCTGCAGATGGTGTGTGGTAGGATTCCCAGTATTACTGAGGGCAAAGAAAACACTGCATCTCTTGCGATCGATTTTGGGTCAAAAGGCTTTTGCGACAGCGAATATACTGATGGTGGCTTAGCGCTGTTCAAGCTTCCGCGAAGACGGACCGTCCCACTTTCATTCTACTGATAGCGGTTATAGAGTGCCTTTTCTTACTAGTTCATCAGATGTACAGTTTCCTACGATTCCACTGGCACCTATATCAGTCTTATCACAAAGACACTCAATGCTATTGATAGCGAGATTTGGCACTCTTTGACAAGCCCTGAATGCACTGTTAAAGACTAGTATCGCCGCTCTGCTTCCTGAGTGGATGTTCACTTCTCTGAAGAAGACTTGACGCGTCAGTAAAGAAGCTCACGGTACCTTTTCTCCAACGACTTTTCTTCACTCACAACTTACTCGCTGGTATGAATTCAAAATGGAGTGGTTCTTAGCGCACCACACATGCTGATGAGCGCCGTTCGTTGAACGCTTTCGAATTTCATTGCAAATGTGGTCTTTTCTAGAGCCACCCACTACATGATGGCTTGACTATGGTGTCATAGAGCCGGAGGATTATTTTCGGTAAGAGACCCCACCATAACCTTAACATGGAGTTTTCCAGTAAGTAAGGCCGGATTGAATAAAAAAAAAACTACGTGTTTCAATACAATTTTTTTTTATCGACTTCCAAGTGAGCAAACCCAAGCATACCAACGATTAATACCATTTTCCTTACAATTTAATATATAAACCTAAGTTGGAATGGCCTTTATAGCCTTCAAGGAATATCAGTTTTTTCGGTTTCCACTCATTTCTAGAGCACCATCGCTAGATCTTAAGACAGTTCAACGACATATTCATAAGCCCACGACTCTTCACCAGTAGTTATGCATTTGATGAATAAAGGTTTCTTAGCTACATTGTCACACACTTACACACGACGTCATTTTTGCAAAATATTCAAGTTTTGGTATGAACCTAACATTGACACGCTTTATGCCCAAAACATTAACTAAAATGTATCGAGAGACTTTGAGATCATCTGCTATCACTCTAATGCCAACACGACGATCTTCAAGCACTGTTGTATAAGGTTTTTCAGCATCAGACAGGGTTCTTTCAACTCTAATTATAGCATGATCAGCAAAATGAAAAAATTATGGATTGGCAAACGAAACATTTTATTATTGTAAATTCGTTCTGTTGGAACGCAGATGGTATATATAACCATTGTTGTAAGTTTCCGTCTATCTCTATTTCTTTGGATTTTCTCTCCCACTTTTTCTTATTGTATTTTTTCTGTCTCCGTCACTCTTTAAGTTTCCCTGCAGAAAAAAATGATAGAAAGTCAGTGTTCTGAAAATTTAACTCTTCGAAAACAACCTTAAAATGTATATACAAGGAAGAAATAACAGCCGAATACAAAAAAATAATTATTTTACTGGTAAAAAAAAAATCAAGGTGGTGACCGTTAAACAGGAAGAGCAATTCGGTCCAATATCGAAGCGTAGCTAAAATATCAATTTTTGCTCATAAGCCCCCGTTTAATTTTTTTTTAACTACCTCTACAATAAACTTACAAAACAGAAGATTAGAAACGAGATTAAAAATCGAAAAAGTTCTAATATAACGTTTTTTAAGGAAAAAATCTTCAAAAAGATATGACAACACGAAATAAAACCAAAAATTTCAATTTGTAAATGTCTTTGATTTAATTCTTTGGAAACTCTTCGCTCGTTCTTTTACATATCATTCAAACTTCAACTAACCTTAACTATCCTGCAAAAGCACTCAGGAAATTGCTTTAAACAATTGGTCGTCTCAATCGAGAATCTTATTAAATATACAATACAGCAATCAATTGGTTTTAATCAAAACCCGTCTGGCACACAGAACAAAATTGCAACAATAGCAAAAGACGTACGAGTGAAATAAAAACAACAAACTTGCTAAAAGTACAAGCAATTGGAAAAGCTTTTACCGAATGCAATGTCAATGTTGCACTCTTCTTGCTAGCTTACAAGCAATATATATTTGTAAGTATGTATTATGTATAGAACTCTTGATTATTTAAAGAAATATCATTCTTGTTTCCCCTACGTCACACATGTTTCACTTTTTGGGAGGTTTATATATATATATATATTTTTATAAATTGTTGCATTTTGCCATTGCACTGATTTCACAAAATTTTCGAGCATTTTCATTCCATTAGCCAATTTTGTGGGAATTGTTTTGGTACGTGATTTCATTTAAGCTACCTGAATAAATCTCGGAAATGCTTGTATTTCTTTTGAATGTTTTAAGCATGTGTATTGAGAATTTAACAAAATAATCAAAGAGGAAAATAAAAGTACATACATATATAATAAACTGTAAATATTTAGAGCAATGGCAGGTAAATCGTATAAGGATTAGAAAGGGAAAAAAAACTATCGAAAATTAAAGTTTTTCGCAGAGATAAAAGGCTATACTCGTATACGGTATACAAGTACTATATACTCTCGCTAACTAATGCGAAGATTTATGTTGTCGCCTTCAAAGCAATCCCGATTTTTCCAGTCCTTGAAACGCTTTTCAAAAGCACTTTTTGAGATGGCCGATCGATCGACTGAAAACGGGTTCCACGAAGCGGCAGTTCAGTTTGGAAAACAGGAAAAAATCACATGAGGTCAAATCTACTGAATACAGTAGTTGATATAATTCATTGCGTTTTTTGGCTTTAAATTCGGTAATACATTATTTTTGAAAAAAATAAAATCAGCATTATCGGACGAAATGCATTTCATACCCAAAATATCCATCAAAATCAATCGAACGGACTCGTGAGAGATGTCGAGCTCTCTTGCCATCTCTTTAACACTTTTTTGACGATTTTCAAGCACCACATCCTTTACTTTTTTAATATTTTTATCAGTTGAAGAGGTGGAAGATCGTTCAGAACGAGGCATGTCTTAAATGATCTCTCAACCTTTTGGCAACTGGTTGACAGATCGCGCCCACATTTGGTATAGTAATTAAGGACAGTCCTACCAAATTAGCAATCAAGGTGAAATTAATTAAACCTTTCGTAGGTTATAGATGTTGCGAGATCAATTCATTTTATGTCGACGCCAGTTCTAATCTTTTTTCTGTCATTTCTGTTTACTAATCTCTTTTCTGTCCTTATATTCTTCAGAGTTCAGTTATCAGCAGATGCCGGCATAAAAGAAGTTGTCAGTTGTCTGAACTTTCTAAAGGCAAGTTTTAATGGGTTCAAATGTTTTTGTCTAGTTCTTGAATGCCTAATTGGAATGGCTTTAATTCCGAGAGTGGACAGCCAATAAGGAAGGAATTGTGTTCCATCAGGACAACGAAAATGACTCTTCAGAAGATCCGGAAGCTGGATTGGGAGATTCTTCATACGCATTACGGTCTTGCGATGCTCGACTATCCCAGTTTTCTGCCGGTAGGGACTAGGATTTTAATGAGAATGACATTATGGAAACAAGTCATCGAACAAAGTGCTACGGAATAGGCAATAATCGCCATAAACTTGTTTCATCAATTGAAACGTTTCGTTAAAAGTTTTACCAACAAAATTTAATGTTGGCTCTTTTTCGCACCGATAACACAAACATACTCACATGTAAAACGCAATAACTTCACTTCCAAACAATGAAATGTCATGAAATTTTCACTGGACAATCGATAAAGATAGCAGATTTTAATGCACTAGTCGACATACGAGGGCTGCTATATATACGGTGGCTCAAACGCATAATCGGACAGTGGTTTTTTACATGAAAGTTTATTTTAATTGAAAGAAAAAAGCCAGAAAAAAGAACAACAATGATTCAATTTTTATGGTGAGTATTCTCCAATCTCTCATTTCTCATAATACAAAAAAAAACAACAAGAATAAATCATTTTTACAAAACAAATTTAACAAAAGCAAAATAAATCAGAATTCTTAGGCACAAACAAATAATCGGACACTAAACAATATTGTCATAATAGTGCAAAAGAAGCAACCAAAAAATGCTCAATATGAGGTTTAATATTTTGTGGGGTATCCTTTAAAGTCAATTACAGCTTGCAGTCTTCTGGGCATAGAATTGACCAAATTTTTACAAACTTCTGGCTCAATTGAATACCAAGCCTCTAAAAGTCCTTCTTTTAATTCATTTAGAGTTTTGAATTTGCTTTTGTACACTCTTCTGGCCAGTTTCTCCCAAAGATGTTCAATGACATTTAGGTCTGGACTTTGGGCAGGTGTTTGGAGCAGCTTGGGGCAGTGGTGGATCAACCACATCTGTACAACGTTCGATTTGTGCTTCGGATCATTATCTTGGTAAAATGCAAAGTTTTCCAAAATACCAAGCTTCTCCGCACTCTGCTTCAAATTTTCTTTCAAATGTTGAGGTATCCAAATCTGTCCATTTTTCCATCCACGAAACACAAATTGCCTACACCAGCACTTGACATGCAGCCCCAAACCATAACTGAACCTCCTCCATGTTTAACTGTGCCCTTAGTATTTTTAATAGCAAATTCTTGATTTGGCTTTCGCCAAACATAAGACTTGCCGTCCGATCCATGTAAATTAAATTTACTCTCATCTGTATAAAGAATCTATAAATTGTACAATATAATTTGTTTTTGTAATTTTTAACTGTTTTCTATAACTTACCGTGTTCCAGAACTCAGGCGATTTAAGTAAATAGTCTTTAGCAAACGCGATTCTTAGATTCTTGTTCTTGTTGCTAATGAACGGCTTATTCCGAGCGATTCTACCATGGAAATCATTTTTACGAAGAACATTACGTACCGTCTCATCACATACTGTAACTCCAGATCTTTCCTCCAACCCTATTTTCAACTCTTTAACGGGCTTAAAAGGATCTTTCTTAATTTCTATTAATATTTTGCGCTCTTCTCTTGCTGATATCTTTTTCCCTTGACCTTGCCGTGACTTATATTCCAATCTAAATTCGTCCCTATACCTTTTAATTATATCGTGTACCGTAGATTTTCCTTTCCCGACTATTTCAGCAATTTCGCGTACCGATTTTCCCTCAAAATTTAATTTTATAATAAGTTGGCGTATTTCTAATCCTAAGTGTTTACCTACACGTGCAAACTTCAACAAAAAATCTGACAATGTTCATCACGTCAAATATGATAACTGTTAACAATGTAACGGCATTTTTTTGTTTCTTCTTTTGCACTATTATGACAATATTGTTTAGTATCCGATTATTTGTTTGTGCCTAAGAATTCTGATTTATTTTGCTTTTGTTAAATTTGTTTCGTAAAAATGATTTTTTCTTGTTGTTTTTTTTTTTGTTGTATGAAAAATGAGAGATTGGAGAATACTCACCATAAAAATTGAATCATTGTTGTTCATTTTTCTAGCTTTTTTCTTTCAATTAAAATAAACTTTCGTATAAAAAACCATTGTCCGATTATGCGTTTGAGCCACGTATTTCTGGCCTAATAATGAAAATAGGTATATTTATCAACGAAAATAGTTTTATTATTTTTTAAAATATTCTCCATCAGGATTTATACACTACCACTACCACTTACAAACCAATTTTCGAAGCACTTTTTCCACTCCGATTGAGACACCTCCAAAACATGGTTTTTGAATGCTTCAACAGCATCTTCTGGCGACGAAAATCGTTGACCACGCATTATTTTCTTGAAGTATGGAAATAAAAAGAAGTCATTGGGTGCCAAGTCAGGGCTGTACGGCGGATGACCCATCAATTCGACGTTTTGACCGGTCAAAAAGGCGCTGGTTTGAGCCGATGTGTGAGAGCTCGTATTGTCATGGTGCACAATGATTCGTCTTCTCTTGTTCGTTTTTCGAATTTCTCCGAAGACTTCAGGCAAACAAATGGTGGTGTACCACTCAGAATTGACCGTACTACGCTGCTCAAACGGAATAGTCGCCACATGACCAGTTTTGCCGAAGAAACAGGCGACCATTTGCTTCCAAGTGCTTCTTCCACGAACAACTTTCGTTGGATTTCGCTCGTCTTGGAAGACCCACACGGTCGATTGCTGTTTTGTTTTGGGCTCATACGCATAGTTCCATGATTCGTCACCTGTGACGATCTTATAAACGTCTTTTGAAGCACCGCGATCGTATTTTTTCAGCTTTTCTTTACACCAATCCACACGAGCCTTTTTTGGAGCGATTGTCAAAGTGTTCGGGATCCAACGAGAACAAAACATATTTACGGCCAGGAGAACAAGCAAAATCGAATGTATGCTGGTGGGAGAAAAGCATAGGCATGACTCTACAGAAGGTATGTTACATGACGGTCTTGCATTATCAGTTCACGTACGGCATCGATGTCTGCACAACGGCTGTTTTTGGTTAGTGTTGCCTAGGCCAGAAATATATGTATATAGCTGCCTCCGTATAGATAGCGTCACGAGGGGGCGATAGATTCAAGAAGTCCTGTTTACTTTGGAACGCACCTTGTATGTATATACATTTTTACACAAAGGATTCCAGATTTTATGGACGGTTAAAGGTTTGATATATTGTTGCTGAATAAAAGAGGGTCTTATAACTAACTAAAAAGTATAATTAATTAATGGAAAGGACAACATAACATATCAATTGAGCTCATCTTTGAATCAGGTAGAGGGTTTGACTTTCCTTTGTCGTCCCCTCGCCTGAACATGAACTAGTTTGCGTTACAAAAATAATCCTTGCTTTTTTTATCAAAGTCTTGAAAGTAGAATTCTGAGTTTAAAGCAATAACCACTAGAACATTTATCACGGAACTTACTGAAGCATTCCCTCTGTTTCATAAAAACTTACAACAAACACAAGCATAGAAAACACAAAGGCCTTCAACAAACGGAGTAATGATATTTAAGTCCATTGCGCTGCCGCAATCATTGCGATATTAAATTTATTTTCTCGTATATGCTTTATTGTTATCACTGTTGGTTGCCGCTGCTGGAGCTTTGGTGGCTGCCGTCTGATGCTGGTGTTGATGCGGCTTTGAGGAGTTAAGCTGCTCAAGCATGGATTAATGCGAAAGCTGACAGACTGATAGCAGCCATCAGCTGGCTGTAAAACAACAACTAAACGATGATGGCAACATGACGAAATATGATAAAGGGATTGCTGGAGGAAAACCCGCAGCAAACATAAGCAAAAGTAAGTGAAGCAAGCAGAAAAAGATTTCAACATGATAAAATTTAAAGTTTGGTTTTACCGAATATATCCTTCCCAGGTGCATTTCTTCAAGCATATAGGGATATAAAAAGATCCTTATGTTGATTATCAGCAGTTGAAGATATCTTGTCATATAAAGAAATTTTTGGTCTTAATTTTGACCCGCGAGTTTGTAGAGCGGCTATAAGCTATAGTAGTTCGCTCCGAACAGTATGTTTAGAAATTGAAGCGCTGGCAATAATCTAGAAGGAATCTCATGAAGGTATATTGTCAAATAAAAAAGTTTTGCATACGCAAACTTGATTTTAATCGGTCAGTTTGTATGACAGCTATATCTTTTAGAGATCCGATATCGGTGGTTCCGAGAAATGTGTAGCTCCTTAGGAAGAGAAATAATTGTCCAAATCTCAGACCTTTATATCAAAAACTGAGGGACTAGTTCGCTTATATACAGACCGAGAGAGGGACAGACTTCGTAGCAAGCTTAATACATATACCCTGTTAAAGGTATAAAAAGGTTGAGAATATTTGTGTGCATTGCAGTCGGATTAGCTAACAACAACAAAGTATTTAACAGTATTTTATTGTTTGTGTAAATATTTGTTCCTGCACTCTTAACGGCTGACTGATAGCCCGCTGATGGCAGTCTAAGAAAAGTTCCGGGAAAGTAATGGCAGACTAAGTCCAAAGATATGTACGAGTTAAAGGATATCAAGATACTAAGAATTTAATGCGCCAACTGGCAGAACCACTGAAGTGAATGATGAGCTGTAATGACGGTGAGCTCTACTGGCAGCGCTGTTGACGAACACAAAAACAAAGCACACAAAAAAATTGAAATTTGTTGTTGAAGTGCGCAAATTACATGCCACACATCAACTGGTGCATAGACAGCCAGACCGACAGACAGACTGACTCCGCTGTCTATATAATCTGTTGCGTCTGTTGAGTGGGATAACGACGTATCAAGTCGTATGTGCTAACAACTGTAAGCTCACTAATACATACGCGCGCACACATGCCCAGACATTAGTGAAATTCTCTAAAAATGACAGCTGTCAAGCGGTTAAGGGTTAAGGCGAATGGCTGCAAGAAAGAGTAAATAAAAGAAAAAAGTTGATTTCAGCACTTTTTTGCTAGCTTGGCGGCCGTCTAGCGTTAACGGAAATGAAATTTAAAATTTCGCCATTTTTTTTAGCAGTTTGGTATTGGGTGGCTGGCCGCAAAATTATAAATGTGGACAGCTTGTTAGCAGCGAAGTCGGGTCGAGTCGAGCCGGTGGCTGATAGCCTAAGGGTACCCGGGTTGTGTTCGCGCTTTCAAGAAGCCAGCCAGCAAATGTGTTGGTATTTGTGTTTTATGGTTGCGGTAGGACTGGTTGTTGGCGCTTCCTGTCAGACAATATAATTTCCTTTTGACGAACACATTTGGAAGCTACTCATTCCCAAAGTTCCCTTTTGGCGGAACATGTTTTGAATAGTTTAGCTCTTTAGCTGTTTTAGTTTTAGTTAGCTCTTAAATTATTATTATTTTCGTTTTTTTTTTGACAACTCCATAAACCTTATAGAGAGTTCAACTACAAGAATGGTCCGATGTGTACTTATCCTTGCCACTCGATGATCGACATTTACTGTATTGTAGTACAATAAGGGAGACGGCTACTGACAGAATTTGAGTCGATTCGAAATTCGTAGTTTTGTTTCGCATGATCCAACACTTACTATAGTCCTCAATGTTATAAAAATATGGAAATAAATCAATATCAAGCAGTAATTAGTAAAATGTTTGCTTTTCGAAAGGAAGTCCGAGCGATTGGCGATTTCAAACGATAACTCTACTTTTTTTTTGTGGCCACCGTCGAAAGCCGCGTCAGGCACCCCAGATTACGTGAGACAGTTGGAGTGAAATTCGGTTCTCTATAAAAACGTGATCAATAAAAGCTTCACCCAGCTGGGGATATACGAGTGAGACCAGACATGTAAAAAATCAATTCCAACGAAAGCAACAGGAAAGCTTCGAATATTGACCCCCTCAAAAGTTGACGGTCGTAGTACACTTAAAAAGGAAAATGGTAGCTCCAACAACTTGAGCCTGTGATAAAGCGTGGAATATCTCTTGCCAACAGATCGGTGGGCAATTGCGTAGCAGATCTCTCTAACGACGAACAAAAATTGCGCTGTATAAGTCTCTTATCAATCGTTCTATTGTACAGTCCAAAAATATGGACGATGACGAACGGAAATTAGAAAGCTCTTGGAGCATTCGAGAGAACTGTTTCTCATAATGTTCTTGGAGACCTTCGCCGGAGCCGAGTATTGAAAAATGTGGAACTTTGAACTGTGGCGACTTTAATATTGCTAAGCGCATTAAAATTCAACGATTGCGCTGGTAAGGCCATGTATTATGCCAGAAAGATGATGTTACAGCGTAAAGGTTTTAAGACTAATAGAGGGAAAATAAGAGCACCCATGCATCCAACCTAATAACCAAATGCTTAGGAACCTGTCCACACTGACGTAATCTCGCCCCTTCCACTACTGGAGGGCCATAGAGGAAAAAGTCTTTCCACCATATTATATGGGACCTAGAATATCTTTCATTATCTTTTTAAAGCTTATTTAAATAGATCGTTAATAGGTGTTCTTCAAGGTTCTAACCCGAATAAGGAAGCTTATCGAAGGTGTTTTGTCTTTTGAGATATTCGGCTCGACACTAAATTTTTATTTTTTTGTACAGGATCAATGATTCCTCTTTTGTAAAACGACAACTTCTCAAAGTGATGACTGAGGATACTTTTCAAAGCTACTGTTGGGTTGTTCTCATGAAAACCGCATTTGCATCTCACGAGGGTGACTAGAAGTCCTTCTTAGAAGCGCGTGTCTTTCTTATTATGATCTCTCGATGCTGATTGTTCCACTAGAAACTACTGTTGGGTTTGATTGGGAGTCAGTCTTCGATATCTTCTAAGAACTATTTTAGGCTTAGACTGAGGGGTTTTCTAGAAACTTCGTTGGATCATTTTAATTTAAACCTATATGTCCGAAGATCAGAGATCCTGCAGCCTTAGTTTTCTAACTCTTTGAAATGTATTTACCAATTTACTGTACTTTTGGAAAGACTACTAATCAAATTTGACTCGGATGGATAAAGGAAAAATTTCATGATGATCTCATTCAAGACTTTGTACGTTATTCCTTTCATTTAACTTTTTCCAGCGGATCAAAGGATATAAAGCTATTTTTCAAATTTGATTCAAACTGTACTTCCTTTTTCTCACACCATTCTTTATTAATTTTATTTAAAAAGAAATTGCAAACTGAGCAACGTTGCTTCACATTCTAGGCAAACTAAGCTACAAAGTAGCTCTCCACCAATAAAAAAAGATATTAAAGCCATTTTAAAACTTCAAAGGCAATAAGTGCAGCAAGAGCACGCAAAAGAGAACCCACTGGCTGCTCAGCTGCCAAGTGAGTAACTAAGGCGACTTAGCACAAAAATTGTGGGAAAAAAGTAAATAAAACTTCAAAGCCATTATGGCAATAACGGCACTATTTTTGCCACATAAGTGGACATAAAATACGGTGGTTAGTAAGCTTTAAACTTTTTCTGCCTGCACACACACATACACTCGTGGACTCGTAAAAATGATGAATGGGTAGTGCAAAGGTGCGGACAGATATTAAAATTTGAATTTTAGTTTCGAAAGTTTACAGTTGCAAAGAAAGTAGTGCTTGCGCAAAGCTCAAGATGATATATTGTATCATTTGGTAATGATTTATCTCCAGAAAATACATTTATTTTGGTTTAATAATGAAGATAAATACATTTTTAAAAAAATAAAGGTAAAAATTTGAATTGAATTAATTTTAAATTAAATTATATATTTTTTTGCTTTTACCATCGTCAAAAATTTATGACCCGTCTCAGGGTCCTTAAAATATCGAGGAGGACTAAAAGTCATTCTATGAAGTAAGGGGTTTTCTCACAAGTGGCAGTGTTCTGCCAAAACGGAAGCTTCTTCGTTTGCGCCCCACTACATAAAGGTGAGCATACAGGTGCTGCACAATTAATGACCCACCTGTTGTTTGCCTTGTAAGTTGCCAGCATCGTGTTTTTGTATTTTCCCCAGATGCTGCCGACTGAGGATGTTCTTGAGGATATTGTCACGGCTCTGTATGTTGGCAATAATCGCGTCGGATGCGGAGTGAAAAGTACAAGCCGGCGAGTGCAGCACCTTAAATCTTAAGGTCGCTTCGACGGAAAAAACGGAAATTTAATGACTTAACTCTTTCGCCGAGGTCGGAAATATGATTTATGTCGATTTTGTGGGGGGAAAGTGTTACCCCGAAATAGTACGGATGATTACCGTCCGGTTCTGGAGGGGTCGTAGATTTCTTGATGTCTTCTAGTTTTTTTTTTCTAGTTTCTAGTGGCTCTGGGCAAGTCCAACGTGACTAAAATTGTCCTCTCGCATGGTGGTTTTTGATTTCTACTTCTTCTTTATTGGCGAAAGTTTATAACAGCGCTCCAGTCGTTTTTTTTCTTTTCAATATTCTTGGTTTTGCTCTTTCTTTTCATCTCCCAGTAGATACCGCGTCGAATACTCTCAGAGCTGGAGTGTTTTCATCCATTCGAACGATAAGACCTAACCAGCGAAGCCGCTGTCACTAAAAACGCTGAACTATGTCAATATCGTCGTATACCTTATAAAGCTCATCGTTTCATCGATTACGATATTTGTCGTTGCCAATGCGCAAGGGACCATAAATCTTCCTCAGAACCTATCTTTCGAAAACTCGTAACGCCGATTTCGTCGATTGTTTTGACGAATGATTTGATTTAAGCCATGAATTATTTGGACTTTACGAAGACCACGTTGCTGGTAAGCTAAGCTAAAATGATGAGTTCTTCACTCGAGAGTAAACAAAAATAAGGTGTCTTCACTCTTTGGGAAGACGAGTTATTGGGCGTTAAAATTCCCCTAGGTTGGCGAGTTACCAACGTTTTAGTAGAGGAATTATACATCCGACTTTCCAAATATCAGATCTGAATGAGGATCTGGGTTAGAGCATAGGGGCTTTCACATCAATATGTTCATGCCGTCAGATCAGATGGTTTTTGGAAATTTTATCTTGTTGATGCCATCATGAATATCCTCATCTGTGAAAGTAAATTGGGCGCAGTCTTTTGACATTATGGCAAGCCGTCAAATAACACGTATTTTTAACTTGTCAATAGAAGAGAGGAGTCTAGAGGGACATGGTTATCGAATTGAGTTTTAGAATTGGGCGTGTACTTAACAGTAGTCCAAAGCTTACTCAGAACCAGTGGAGGTTACAAAACTTCAAGTCTGTGTGCCAAATCCCCAAGTTGGGATCCTTTACAGCGATCGAAATGTCCCGTTCGCTTACCAAAACTGTTGCTTTGTCTGTGAAATTAGCGCAAATATCCGTGATTATTCCAGCCGGGACCAAGCAAGTGGTAGCGGCTGCAACTGCTTTGCGAAATTAAAGTTCGCTAATGATTATATCCGTCGACGTGAGTACGTTGAAGGAATTCTCAGAAAACTCTGTAAAGCCTTTCCATTTTGTTAAAGTTAACAAAGATGCTACTTTCCACAGAAATAAATTCGGGGGCTTCTCGTTGGAATAATTATGGGCAGACGATCAGAACATCGCTGGCGATGGGAATGTCAGGCGACAATGACAATGCTCAATATTTTTAGTGAAGAAAGTCGAATTGTCTTACTATTCCATCAAATCCAGAAAAGGATTTTTTGTTCTTTGTCCTCTGACCTTAGAAATATCTTTTAAAATGCATATAATTCATTCATAAATCAAATAAATCTAAAAGTAGTATCAAAGCCCGCGGAACCAACTCAATACATAAATAAGTTAGTTTGTTATCTCAGCTTACAAAGCATATCATTCTACTCACATATTATAATAAAAATATATAACGTAGAAACACTGCAAAACTTTATACATTTTTATCTCATTTTATGAATGCAACAATTTTCTCTTTTTTCGTTGCTGCAAAACAGCGGAAGAAAACTACTCAAACTGTCACCAGCCGAAAATCTGCCAACGCGATATTGCGCAAGATTTATGTGGTGACCCAGTTCCGTTTGTTGTCGCCGCTATTGTTGCCACCAGCGGTTACCAGCGAGTCAACTACCATATTACAGCCACATGTGGATTGAACACGAGTGCACATGCACTTGAATTGCTTTTATGGCCGCTAGTCAGGCGACTAGTGGAGCAAACGAAAATCGTGATATGAGCGCATGCAATATTTTTTATGGATTTTTCGTACAACATGTTCGTAATCCTCGTAATGAAGAGAGAGATTGCGTTAAATTGCAATATAAACAACCCTTGTGCGCTTAAATAATTTATACATAAAGAACATGGCACGCAAAGGTACGTATGTATTGATGGTATATTTTATAAATATTCTTTTAAATTTTATACCATGAACAGAGTATATTAAATTAGCCATGAAATTTGCAACGTCCAAAAGGAAACGTTGGAAGTGCTATAGACTACGTGTGTTCAAATAATGTGATCGGAGGGACGAGTTGAGTCGATTGAGTCATTTCAGTCAATCTGTCTGTATATATACAACCAAGTCTCTCAGTTTTCAAAATATTTAACTTAAACTTTACATATGTCTTTTTCTCCTCAAGAATCTGCCCCTTTGTCGGAACCAACGATATCGGACCATTATAACACATAGCTGCCATACAAGCCGATCGAACAAAACCAAGCTCTTGTGTAGATTTTATTATTCCTTCCTTCCTTTTATTTTACAAAACACATTCACGAAATTGGACATAAATTATTTTCCTAGGCGAAGCTGGAATCCGTACAAAAACTGTTACCATCAGACCACTATAATATATAACTGTCATACAAACTCAAATCAAATCAAATGAAAAAAATATACCCTCTTATGCCATAAAATATACCACCGTGAAGGGTATTATAGCTTCGATGTAACCGAAATTAACGTTTCTTCTTTTTTTCTCATTTTTCATCCAAAAAATTGTCTGCGTATTTCACATTAATTCAATCAATGTCACTTAAATCATTCTAAATGAAAATCAACATTGCAAATATAAATTAAATGTATGTATGTATGCACATATGTACATATATGAAAACGCAAAATTTTCCCCAAAGCGTATAGCCCTTTTTAACAATTGCAGTCGGCACGAATTTCCATAATTTCCTTTATTTTTTGTCTGTCTGTAAACTTTTCCACTTTACACGGAATTCCTTTTAGCGAAAGTTGCCGTCGACATTCAACACGAATTTTAATATTAAATTATATTTTATGTGATTGCCCGTTAAGCGTCGATGTGTTAGTGGAGTGTAGGTAAATGAAAGGTGTTGGCCTAAGGGTTTAAAACAGTAGGCAATAAATTTGTGCTGAACTTTTTGGGAAGAATAATGAAAGGCAAGAAGAAGAAGGTAATAAATCTGTTATTTAAGTACAGAATTTTTATAAGTATCAGGGCTTATTGACGATGTGTACGTAAACGGGCTACAGATGATCACATAACAATAAAATAAAGGATGTAGGGTTTGGGAATTGACGATTTACAGTCAGGGCTATAGGAAGAAAAGTGGGAACCATTTGAAACACCTTTAGGTCTAAAAGAGAAAACAGGATGGTTCTAAAGTCAAATCAAAAACTGTGTCGCGTTAACGTACTGTGAAATATGCTTTCATTTTTTTTTGGCGATGAGTTTTGCGATCTATACTTACGACCAGGAAACGACAATCAATCGGCCGAATACCGTGACAAAAGTGAGCCGAAGCCGAAAAAAAAGCAGGTCACAATCAAAGTTATATTGACAGTTTTCTTTGATTATCGAAGTGTGGTGCACTCCAAATGTCGATCAAACTGTCAACAAGGAATACATTTCAGTGTTATAAGTCGTTTGTCTGAAGCTATTCATGAGTTTTCGGCAAATTTCCACCAATATCGTGCCACAACCACCGTATTCTCCTAATTACCTCCGAGTGACTTCAGGCTATTCAGCAAACTCAAAGGACCACTCGGAAATTTTCTTTAGCAACTGCTTCGAGAAAAAATTGTTGGCGCAATCATCGGGGCCAAGGGTTTTTCACATAGGTTTACCAGGAAGAATAAATTAATAATTTTAACATTATGAACAAAGCGTTACAATTTTTTGGTCAAAGTAGTACATACGATATATTTCAAATAAGAGAATTGGGAACAATTTTGTGACAAACTCCACCATAAATAATTCACCACACCACATCACACATATAACACATCTGACATATAATATATTGTACACATGTATTTAATTGTGGTTGATAAATAATATTTTTAAGATGAATTTAAAATTCGTACATATATGTAACTTCATTTTAACTACCAAAAAAGGCACAGTAGGAACAACGTGTTTCCTTCTTTGCTCCACTTTAAATGCCCACAACTTCATTTTTAGTATGAAGAAAGCTATTCACGGTTCTTTGTTTTTAATTATTAAAAACGCTTCAGCTTTCATTATTGAAAATCTTTCAGCTTTCGTTAAAAAATTGACTAAATAAACTCGCGCTTATCGTGGTGAAATTCGAAAATAATTACACCATAATCTCCGTATATGAAGAAAAATTATTCCATTTTCTGAACTTAAATGCTAAAATTAAAAAAAATCCACACTTCACATCAGCCAAAACAACCCAGCAAAGCTATACTGCGACCCTCACAATCTATACTAATATTTAAAGAAAAAAAAGTTTGCTTAAAACAGTACCGCTCTATGTACATTACCATTACAACTCCACTCATGTTGCCGCACCGTGTGCACTTCAATACAATTCACTGCACTGCCAAGTTTGCATATTTGCTTGCTTTATAATTGTGTAACGTGGCGTATACGTGACTTGTGCCGGCGCTTTCGGCTTGAAAATGGAATTTGAAATCACTCATACGCACTGTATGACGCGGCATGACACACACACACACACATGAGCAGGCAAGAGGGGAGAATAATTTAATTGACATTTTTGTTTTCAAACAGGGAAACTAAAATTGGCGTACGGCAAACATTACACAATCCAGAAATATTTTTATGTTATAATTTAAGAAAATAAAATAATGAAAAATTATAATAAAAAGATAGTTATTAAGGGAACATAAGATAAAAGTATATACTATAACTCATAATTAAATTTGAAGTCTATTATGTATGTAAATCTTAATGACAATTAGCAGCTGCAGAGAAATTTAATTTATCAGCTCCTTTCACTATTAGACCTAATTTTCATCAGCTTTTCCTTTTAAGAAGCGGGCAAAAATAATTACCGTTAAATGAATTTTCAACTGCCAAGAATCTTTTATATTACATTCGTCGTAATTACACTAATTAAAGTTAGCAATGTAGATTACAAAGAGAACAAAGCGTAAGAGTGAGCCGTGTTTCTTGGGCGGAGGGAAAAATGGGGAGAGAGTAAGCATAGTTTCGCTTAAAACTATGCTAATGCGAGAAATTTAATTAGCAAAGTTGATTTCCCAGCACAAAGTAACACAAAGCAGCACTAGAATGTTGGAAGCTAAGCAAAGCAAAACTTTGCAAACTCTTTTTTGCTTCTTTGCTTAGAGTTGAAGTGTAGTTAAGAAATGAAAGTATTATTTTGCTTTGTGTACGGTCTTACTATGTAAACATTATTTTTAATATTGGAAGTAAGTAATGCAAAAATAATGCTGAGAGAGTTTGCTTTTAGAAATTAAGGGTAAGCAGAAGGCAATAATAAAGTGAAAAAAAAAATAAAAAATGTACAAATGCGCTTTTGTATCAAATTAAACTCGCTAACATTGCTGTTACTTGCAAATCTAAATATTTTGACAAGAGAACAGTATTTAAAGATATCGAGCAGCAAAATCGAGAATCACATATAGATATTCATTGGCAGTACTACTGCGTTGCATCAAGAAAAATGGAAACACGTAATATAGTCTGAAGTTATTCACTTTTGTTACGTGCCTGATGAAATTTTACCCGATATGACGGCAAAAGTTACATTTTAAGGTATTGTATTCTAACACAGGTTCAAATATTATTTATTGCCTTCAAAATATGTTTATTTTAAGTTAATACAAGCATTCCCACGTTTCATCCAGTATTCCAGAATCGGCAGGTATGGTCTTCAGCGCCTTCAGTGAATAATGATTGAATAAAGTTTTGGCTCGTTTTTGCAGTATCATTCACTAGATTGTTGGTCAGTCTCGATATTATACTCGTAGACCCACATCTCGTTACCAGTAATGCTACGTTTAATGAATCCACCTTTTCCCCCAAAACATTAGTCAAAACGTGTTGAGTCGACTCATAAGATATGTTGAGATTTTTTACTATCTGATTAATTCTTTCATCTTTTCAATGTTATCGCCTAACTGGTGGTGGAAACTCACGAAGAATCACTGCAGTACGCCACGGAGCATTTTCGTAGTGCAAAAACCAAGAGTTGTCGGCCGATAATTCCGGCTTATTTTTACGAATAGCTTCTAAAATAGTATTCATTCTTGACAGTTTGGCCACCACATGTTGATAATCGAAGAAAACTGTCAATATATGTAATCTTGAGTTTTGACCTGCTTTGTCGTGGTTTTTTCGCTTTTGGCTCGTCGCTAGTAATAATACGTTTCATGACATCCTGGTAGTCAGTTTTTTTCACAGACGTCAACGCGACGCTGTTTTTCGAAAAAAATGTTATGATTTTGGAACCAATCGTGCTTTCTTTTTCGTAGATCCAAATCATTTTTCAAAATGGTTTTCACTGATCCTTCCGATATTCCAACGAAGCCAGTAAGATCTCTGACTGTTAATCATCGATTCCTTAATTTTATTTTATTTTTTATCCCCAAAGGCTCTTTCCAAGATTCTGAACGTTTCAGTACCAGAAATTTGATTCCGCACAAAAATTTAATGGAACTTCTTTGTTGAATAATTTCACTAATCGTAAAAATCGCCAAATGCACTTTAAGTACTTCAGAAAGACCAACATATACGAAATACTTATGATTATTTTAATGTGACATTTGGCTCATATCTCAAATTCAGCCAAAATTATAAAGCGTCACTCGAGGTGGTCAAATATTGTGGCAATCAATCAAAGTTCTTCTTAACGCTAACATTTTGTCAATTTTTTACGACCGTAGGTCATTTTAAGGACAATATCTGTGATAGTTTTTATAATTTGTTTTAGGTATCATCCACAGAGAAGGCCAGAATAACTCCAGCAATGAATAATTTTTTTAAGCGCCGTCTGAGATCGCGCGTAACTCGAAAAAATTTTATATTTAAAAATTCTACAGCATACGAGTATTCTTAAAATATGTATAAATATACCTTTAAAGAGATGGTGTATGAAGTTCTATTGTATATCTCTCTATTGAATAACTACACGAGGATACAGAAAGCAGTCATATACATATGAGAGTTGTACGAAGGTTGTCTTTTATATTTAGGGATTAGAGAACAAAAACAAATACTAGTAATCGAAAATCACTTTATTCTTTTCAAAATATTCTCCAATAAGATCTATAAACTTTGCGTTCAACTTGTTCGAAACACCTTTGTCACTTTGATATTCAAAAAAAACGTTCTGAACGGATAAAACATCTCTTCTGATATCAAAACACGTTGATCTTTCTTTACGAATTTGAATAAAAACAAGTACTCGTAATTCGGTGCCAAGTCCGAGCTCCACCATATAGCTCAATGTGTAGAGATTGTATTGTCATGGTGAAGAGTGATTTATCATTGCTAGGTTTTCTTGAATAATTAAAAGACAACTGTCAAAAAATGGTTGTGGATCACTAAAAGTTTACTGTTCTGCCTTGTTCTAGATTTATGGTTGCGACATTTTAAAATTTTCTAAAAAAACGGACAGCCATTTTCTTTAGGAATGCTTCTTGTGCGAACACCTTGTTGGATTCATCTTGAAACACCCATACAGGCGACTACTGTTTACTTTCGGGCTCATACGCATAAATCCATGATTCATCACCTGTCATAGATATGTTCTTTCGACCAAACGACACTTGCCTTCTCTGAACTATAAGCTAACTGAGAGGACTCCAACGTTAAAAAAAAAATTTAGAACCAAATGTTTATGAAATATTGAATGTATGCTGGTCCTAATAATGCCTATAGTTGTCTCAATCCCACAACAGAAGAACAAAAGTTTGTAGCGTTGATACTTTTTTCTTTGGTTTCGGTAATAAAGAGGTTTATGATGAGATGCTAGTATTGCCTGTGAGCTGGCAGGGGTGTAGGATTGTCCTCGGTCAATAGAAAGTAAGTAATGAGTATATTGAGTTATTGAATATCATTGTTATCATAGTGTCCTATATATCTACCAAATCCGTTTCCAGAATAGGGACTTGATCGAATAATAATTTGGATATATTTCTACTATATTGAATTTGCTATTTCAAGCTTATAGTAACAGGCTTTTAGCATTTTTTAATAAAACAATATTTTCATATAATATTTGAATTGAAATAAGGTTAGCTTATTCTTGTATTACGTACTCGTAGTGCCTTTGAATTACATATACGATTTTTTTCTTGTGTCTTTTTAATTAATAGTTTTCCTAGGCGAAAAACGACTTCAAAATTATCCTATGCAAATAACAAAATCTTCATTAATATCTTCTTCTCAGTCTACAATTACATACAAACTGCAGACGCAAACCCATAAATATTTACTTGAAGTAAAACTATATCCATCATCAGCGTGGAACCACAAGCAATTACTCACACATGCAATTATAGCAATTTATTGAAAGCATGAAGTTATTTCTATGAGAGTTATATAAATATATATTTTATGTACACATATATGTACATGTATGTACATATATTAGGGTGAGCCAAAACCTAACCTTCCGATTCGTGGGTGAAAATTAACCTATAGACAAAGAAAATAATATGCCTTTAAGGAAAAATTCAGCTTAATTTTAAAAGATTTTTGAAGAGTATTCCTGCAAGGAAAATTTTTAAACATAATTTTAAAAGGTTTTTATAAGCAATCAAAGCTCTCCACATAATAAAAACCCTGTTTTCATTAAAAAATAATAATTTTTGAACCATTTAGAGTCAAATTTTTTACATTGTGGATTTTTCTTGAGAATAGAATTGCCGAAAAAGTTTTCTAACGGAATTTTTTCAATTCAAAATTCGTGTTTTTTGATATATTTAAAATTTAACAAAATTTTGCTTTAACGTGTGTATATATAATAATATTAGGATGGTGCTAAAAAGTCAAATGAAAGATTTTCTACTCTGACAAAGGAAATTTTTTTTGTAACGGTTAACATTACTACAAATTTTAGAAGCTCAAAGTCTGGATTACTCTTAAAAGACAAAAAAAAAATAATTAAATAATTTATTTGTTAAATGCATTTTCATTTTCATTTAATACACATTTTTCGATTAATATTAGTAAACTGAATTATTAGAAAATTAATATCAAATCATTCTTTCCATATTTAAGCTCTACCCTAATGTATGTACATAAATACACTTTCTCTGCGAATTTCCACACACGTACAGACGAAGCATTATCCTCTCGGTTGAACACCTTCATTTATTAACATCAAAAACTAAACAAATATTACAACCTCAAGCAGAACAACAACAACAACCGTGTGCCAGTGAATCGTTAATTCAAAGCATATTTCACGGCGCCTTTGCAGGTCAGTAAACAGGCAGAGATTTGTGAACTCAAGTAAAAGCAGCAGATATGCAGGTGAAATGTCTTACAGCTCACACACATACACATACATACATAGATAGAAGATACATATAACACATCCAAATATATAATATACAGACAACGGTATGCGGTTATATGCGCAAATAAATGCGAGTAAACAAATGGTTTTAAGGATGCCATAATTGTCTCTTTGCTTAACTAGTACACTTGTACCTACATATACACACATAGTAAACCACGCAATCCCCCACATGTACATATAAACGCCTGCATGTGCTACTCCTCCACCCACACCAGCTTCCCTTACACTTATCAGGCATGTGTGCATCTGTATGTGTTTATTCCAATTTGGGCTACTCGCTTCACTCCAATTACCCACGGAGATAAAAGCATTAGAGCATTCACATAAATAATCATATGGGACTCTACTACTCATATGCATATGTGTATATATGTGTACATGTACCACATTAATCCATATAAGTCTCCGAACATCCTATACATTCATATGCCTTCTCATGTAGTTATTTATGTTACCGCAAAGTATGCCAACTCGGCATGTGCTGCTGGTAGCAAAGTACTCATTAAGACGTTAAGTGAATTGTTAATGAACCGCTTGTTTCCAAGCCACGCCAAGTACATAATTAAGCAGATTCTTCTGTGAATAACAATAAAAATTATGTGTTGCGAACATTAAAGTCGGATTACATACATAATTTTGTTGACAAATACATTTTTAGATTTCAGAAAGAATTTGCTTTAGGACTTGTTATACCATATATTTACAAACAAGGAAAGATGTTAACCTCGTCTGCATTGAAGTTTTAATACCCTTCATATCGATATCGATTTTACGATGCCAAAATTCGCAGTAAAACGTTTTTATTTGACAAGGATAAAAACGTTTTACTTACAAAGACTCAAGTTCTGTCACTTTGTATGATAGCTATATCTTAAAGTGGTTGATATCGGTGGTACCGACGAAAGAGAAGCTTCTTAGGGAAAATAATTTAGTTCGCTATCCCAAAAGTTGAGGGGCTAGTTCGCGTATATACAGTTTGTACGGCAGACGAACATGGCCAAGTCGACTTAGCACTTCGTTTATAGCGCCACAGATCTTTCCTTCTGGGTGTTATAAACTTTGGGTCAAACTTAATACGATATATCCTTTTCATTATACTTTCCATTTTTTGCGTACAGTTTCGCAGGTTTATTGAACTTTTGCATTGCAGTTATATTTTTCGACTTCCTTACTCTTATACTATTACTGTAATATATCAGGAAGTTGAGTCAAAGCTAGACTTTACAAGGCCGTTCACATATATATAGTAATGTTTTGCTAAAGTAGAGATCACGGTACGGTGGTGCTTCTGTGTAATACGTATTTATCCAAGTATCTTGACTTCTAAAATGGTATTTCAACGTCTTTTGGCTTCAACTCATGTGACACCCAATTTCCATCATTTTGAATGTGTATCCGCCTTCTCTTAAATGATTTCAAATGGGTTATTGAGTAGCTTAGAAAGATTCTGTGAGATATTTTTGAGTTTGGTAATACTCTTCATTTTGGCAGAAGAGGAGGTTATCTTTCAATCCAAAATTACCATTTTTGAAACTTCGTATATAAAAATGGCTCCATACTAGATAACCAAACTAAACTAGATACCAAAATCACCTTCCGTCTATCAGACCACTGTAGTGTATTTTAAGCAGAGATCATAACTAAAGAAAGTCTGGTTTTTCTGACAAGGAGTGTGCTCGCAACAAGGAATATAATTATATATATAATATATAGATACCCAGGCGGTTTGAGATCACTGAAGTCTTTTAAGGTTTCGTCTAAGCTAGTGAAATAATGCCTTTATCTTTTAGTATATCTAAAGTTCTATTTCAGTATAAGCTGGCAATGGGTTCCATGCAATTTTTATGGCTCTGGCTACTTGCCGATATCTAATATTTTTTCGTTGTAAATTTCATTATATATATATATGTAAAATGTGATTAAAAACAATATTTCATGAAACAACAATGGTATCATACTATAACAATATGTAAATAAAAAAAAAAAACAGAAACAAATAAAATAAAATTTTAAACATTAATTGAATCAAAAGGGGAGGTCTAGCGATATGTATATTTGCAATCGGAAATACATTTTCAATTCTTCGATTGTTTCCTTTACAGTAAACAGCTTTTGATTCCAGTAGAGAATATCGTTTTAAATTTGAAATCGCCGCACTCCCACATTTGAATGCCATACGTCCAGATCGGCCTTATAAATTAGCAACGTATTATTCAAACTGAGGCGGGATCTTGGTGCAAGGAGCCAGTATAGCTGCGCCAATTTTAATCGTAGTTGAGTTTTTTTTTTAATTTTTACGTGATCTTTCCAAGTTCCAGGGAGGTGACGAACTACATACATATATGTCCTTGCTTGGCAAGCTCACTCTTAATGAATTCTAGAGGAGTTGTATAATGAAGATCTTTCAGCACCGTTTTATATGCAGGCTCCTTCTTCAATTGATATGTACTTTAGCATCAATGAGAGCTCTTACTACTTTTCTCTAGCCCTCACTATCATTGAACAAGGTCTTACCTTGCCATCTCTGCCTGATTTGTATACGTGTACGTGTCTTTCGCATTTTCCTCCATCCCGTTTAATATGCCCAAAATATTACTTAGGATAGCCACAAAAATTGGTGGCAGTTTTAATGATGTATAAACGGGCACATCAGTGAATGTATCCATATTATTAGTATTGTCTGGTGAGAACTTTCAGCCAACATCGTTTCGAGTTACTAGCCGCTTGAGATGTGGCATTTCCGTAAATAGTTTATTCTTTTTGACGCATTTTTCTTTGTCTTTCTGAAGAATCGGTCTCAGAATTCTCAATATCAGGGTTTATTGGAGCTTTTTAACTATTGCTTTCAGATACGAGTATATCCTTTTGCGTTTAGAGGGTGTTGTCAGCCATAACTGCCAGGAGACCAGCTCAGAATCTAACATAAGACACTCAGATCGTTCGCTTCTTAAAGAATAAAAAATACACTATTTTTTTATAAATTTAGCTGAATCTGAAATGAATGAAAGAAATCAAACCCTGACTTGCTCAAAAATCAGGCAAACTACTAACTAGTAAATGTCTAAGCAACTATCAACGGAGGATTTTCTTTAGGTTTTGGAGGGTGTTCATACAAACTGGTAGATATAAAATGTATGCAAATTTATGGAAATTTCTTTCTTTGTAAGTGCATCTATGCATGATGGGTATAATAACTTCGATGCAGCCACAGTCAATGGTTTTTTCGTTCTTCTTTCAAAATATTTTCGTTCACAACCTTTAGAAATGTATACTCATATTTCTAAATCTGTAATAAACGCCTCTTCGGACATATTATTGATTTGTAGTTAAGTCACTAGTCGCCAGTCAGCATATTTGTTCGCTATCACTGTCATTGTCAAATAAGAATGAAAATAAATATAATCTCGAGACAATTTGGTGAAATTAAAACGAAAATTAGAAGCCGATTAAAGAAACAATTTTGTTATGGAAAAAATATAATTTTTGTAATATTTTTATTCACAAAAAAGGTTATTTATTTCTACTGCGCTTTAAATTAAATATATTTCACTTACTTTTGTATTGACTTACTTATTTACTTATTTTTGCACTGAGCTTTCTATAAATTAAACTCCTCTGCACTTTCATTCATAATGTACAAGAAAAATACTCGCAAAAAGTTCTGCAACGCCTTGGAGCCACAGCTGGAATAAGCAAAAATATGCAAATACAAAATTTTGTTGACTTTTGACATTTGACAGTCTGACACTTTGTCTGGCAAAGCAGACTTGATTTTGAAGTGTATTTGCATTATTTAAAAAGTTTAGTTTGAAGGCAAGGGAAACAAGGAGGTGAATATAGTTTTAAGCTATTACAAATAAATATATCCGTATTAATAAATGTAGATTAACAGAGCCAAAAAAAGAATGCTGCTCAGTCCTGGTACACATATTGTACGAATAGAATATAATTTTGCGAAACAGTGGACTTTGACTTAAAAAGCCATACATGGCAATTTACTCTTTATTCAGATTCCTTGAGCTTTACTCTCTTATTAAAGTACTTAATATAACTATAATACTTGATTCACATCAATGGTTTCTAGAAATCCGTTTGAATAGCCATAAATCAACAGCTTTGACCTTTTGAGCGTACCGGATGTGGATGAACCATTACCACAGTAAATAAAATGAAATGCGAACATAAGATATTCTCAGTACTTAGTTTGTTGTTCGGATTCTTAACGACAAGTTTGAAAAGGCTATATTAGTATTTTAATCCTTACAGAGTGTGTTCACTTTAATAAATCTACTTTGCCAATACCAATAATACCCATGGAACATACATTACATATACATATTATTCAACAGATTCTACACATCGATAGTAGTTTTTTTTTAACTAATAGTAGAACTGCCAAAAGATGAATAGGGGCATATTACCAAGGGAAGTATTGAGTTGGGCTTCATATGCTTATTGAGTTATGCTCACTAAATACAGCTCTTTTGGTTAGGTTAAAAGGCCGATCCGGTTAGAAGCGCCAACAAGAATCTCTCTTGCATAGCTGGGAACGCCGATCATATATATTGATTGATAAGACTCTTATGATTCAACAAAGCAATATGTGCGTACCATGAATTTTTCGAGGTCTTTTATCTATCCTTTCTCTCAATCTTTTCATATCTGTACAAAGTGTTTCTATCTCATCTTCCTCCATACAGTTTTGACAATGAATTTTTTACCCTTACTTACACCTTTTTTGCACAGCAGCGATCCATCGAATCCGCTATTGTTAGGCTCCGTTGCCGGAGTATCCACTCATATTGGTGAAAGAGGCTGAACTTCGGAGCAATGCGTGTACTATTACCTTAATGGCCGCCAATTCTACCAGAAAAACTCTGCAGTGATCCGGTAGCCTAAAACTAAACTCGACAGAGAGATTCTTACAAATAATTTCCCTTCCAAATTTACCGAGTTTCGATCCATCCGCAAAAAGCACACTGTGCCTCTTCGCCTGTGACTTCGCATATCCCATGTACGAATTTGAACAGAGAAAAAACTAGCAGGAGTAGACTTTATAATGCAGTGCTATAACGATATATCTAACAGGAGGGCATTACTTTGATCATCGATTGTCTGTGTTTTAAATATCCCTTGCGGTTGTCTACAGACATGGGCTTTAGCATATGAATGAACTGATAAAACAGCTCATAGCGTAAATACTTAATTTTGGTTAAAGCTTCCCTTTGTTCATTAAAGCATCAGAATATTCGAGATATGCCTAACACTATTCTTGGAAAAGCAGATATTACCTTATCTCTTTCGGATCCATCTTAAGTGAGATCAAAATAAATTATTGGAAAAATCGAGCTGAGAGAAACCACGGAAGGTATCTCAAGTATCCGTTAAACCTGCTTTAAATGCCAATGAAATTATTTGAAATAACTTCAAACATTCGCAGTATTTCACCAATTCCCGTTAGCTGTGCTATTTGCCACATTTAATTACACTAACATTTCGTGAAGGCGGAACAATTGGTTGATATGTGCAAGAACAAACAAGAAATTAATTAGCCGCGACAATACTAATAAATGTTCATTACAACTACATTCACGGCAGCTAGAAGCCAATTTCGCCTTAAGGTAGTACAATAAGACGTTGAATTACACATAGTGACAGTTATTAGTTTGTAGCTGATAATTTTCCACATCGCAATACCACACCCTTACAGCATATACTATATAATACATATAACTTCACTCACTTCAAAGCTGATTGTAAGCGAGAATTTAATTAATTTTGGCAGTAATTGGCGTGACAGCTCAACACTTATGTGTGGGAGAAGGGGTTAGAAGGTAACAATTAGTTGTTACTTCCTGGGCACAAAAATTCCCGTCTCTTGAAAGTATGTTCCAGTTTAAAATACATTTCATACAAGTGTATATAACTGGTTATTACATCATAAGCATAACTTTAATCCCGACCTGTGAAAACATAAATTCCTCCATCACAACTCTCAACAGAACTTATTTTTATGTATTAAAACCATATACTCCAGCTGGAATATTAGAAAACTCAAAATTGTTACGTGGCACTAATCTGAGCCGTAGTGGCACTGTCTCTCTCTCTTTCGAAGTCCAATGTTACTGGCCTTAACAACACAGCCGTCAGCACGGTCTTTTCTAGCCTAGAAAAAGAAGCAAAAAAGGTTGGTCTTGTGTTATACTACGGCAAGAGAAAGTACCTGGAGGCCACATACAAACACTAATGGCTTCTTGAGAAGTACGTCACTGTTGACAGCTATATTTTTGAAAAAGTGAAGGCCTCTGTACATCTCGGAAAAAGTAAAAATTCCAACAGCAAACAATCTAAGCATGGAGATCAAGCGCAAAATAATTATTGCCAATTGAGAAGCAAATCCCTCCCTCTTCTCATCCCTCCCCTCCCATTAAACGGCACAGAAACATGGGCTATGATGAACCGAGATGAAAAAGCGCTTGGAGTATTCGAGAAAACTGTTCTTCTCCTTGGAGAAGGTCCTTGAAGAAGACTGCGTGAACGGTAAATATCAAAGAAGACATGATAAGCTTCATGGATATAGTATACTCGTAGTAGCATGTATATATGTAATTAAACGAATTCCAAGTTGTTTGCATGGAAAATTATTTTCAGCGAAAATCTTCTTCGCATCGACACCTATAGGTGAACTTCAGAAGCAAGAGCATCCTATGGAAGAACCTGTCTGGACTTGGTGGTGGCGAAGTTTTGCGTTCTCGGCCGACATCCAATTGTAGTGCCAAAGTAGAAGAATAATGTACTCTTGTATAAGACACTCTTTCTTCATACTGCCATATGCATGAAGCTTTACGAAATTATATGCTGCTTTCGTACCGCTAAAAACCGAGTCATTCCACTAATATCAAATCTAAAGGATCTTTTCCAAAGGTTGGCTGCGAACTAAAACAAAATCTGGATTCTAAATGACTGCAGCTCTATACAGTGCAGTCGCTAAAACTAAATCATTATTGGTCTCATCTAACTTTAATATTCAGATCTGGCATGAACATTCTATTACATGTCAAAAAATAAGAACCGTCACGTATCCTGCCAATTGCAAGCATCAAGAAAATCCTCAAACGATGGCCTCCAGCCATATTCCCTACGACAAAGTCAATGCTTTAAATTAGCTTGTCTACTCTGTGACAAAAGAAATTGGCAGCAAAGGCAGAGCATTCGTTGGCTAGTGAACACTTTCTTTTAGCTTTCAATAAATAAAAGTATAATTTAATTCTGCCGACTGCGTAACTCTGACAGCCCTCATTAAAAGTGAGGAGATGAAGCAGTATTTATAAAAGAAAAGCGGAAATATGCATGCCAATGAGTACTGGAATAATTCAAGCATTAATTTTTTTTATAAACGTACTATACTACCGAGGTAGGTCAGCAAAGGAAGAATGTACAAGTCGAGCAAAACCGTTTTTTAAACCTAATTTCCTTTTAACTCGACACTTTTGACCCAGCGAAACTTCAAGTCCTTTAATATGTCTGTATTTTAATATGTCTTTCCTGTTTGCGAAGTTTATTTTCGTGGTGGCGATAATCTCTTCGCTTAACTTATTGTAGAACAAACTATTTGACTCCCAGAAAACTGTGACCAACACCGTTTCGAGCGATAGGACAGTTCTCGAACTTTGCGGAACAGGTTCGCTGAGTGAAATCCACTTATTCTTGGTTTCTGGCAAACGTGTGTTTCTATGTTTCTTTATATCCTAATACTGTCTTAGCTCGATCTCGCATAGCTTCAATTGACGATCTGCCTAAACGAGATCGTTGGCTTTTCCTTCAGAGTTTCCTATTTTCGACAGTCATCATCGAAGGCGAGGACTTCTTGTGTACGAGTATTGTATCAAGGCGCTCTTTCATTTCACCGCAAGATTTATTTTCAAGTATCGAATCACCGACCGATATTACTCTTTTTCATATCTAATAATCATATGTTTTGCATATGTATGTAGTTCACAACAAAACCCGCTAAAGCACAAAGAAATTATACAATATTCCCCCTTTTCCCTTTTTTAATTCATAGAAGAGTACTTTCGACCGGCCCATAACTTCGTTAGCACACTTTTAGGTGCTTACTCCCGCTATATGTACACAGGTAAGTACTTTCAACCGAGTTTTCCATATTTTCCTTCGCAAGACTTTCAAGGAGTTTCCAGCGGCAGCAAGTCATTAACGCTTCAATGAGTAAAAACTAAAATGGCAACGCCGCCCATTTGCATTTACACACAGCCATGCATACGTATGCATATGGTACGTTGCTCATTTACCTGGCGTGGTCTAGACGAACACTTAAACACGTTCTGACCAGAAGCTACTCAACAACTTACAACAAACTCGCAGCCTCCTGCTGTTATTGCATGATATGAATGGCCGGAAGGATGGACGGGGTTTAAAAATAAGTTCATGTAAGTAAAGAATGTGCGTATTTTAGTTGTTACGAAAATAGTAATGTGGACATGGAAAGTGTTTGTAATGAGAGTATTTCAACAATAAGCGCACGAGCGCTACAAGGAAGTGTGATAAAAATAATTATTGAAGAAAGGTGATACCTTTCGAATAATGAGGGTTATAAGAAAGTGAGTTAAATTAAGAAATAGAAAAAGTTATGTTAAGAATGAGTTGAAGAAAGGATAGCTGAGAGACGAGATAAAAGCGAGGGTAACGATAATAATAGAAATATTGTACATTCTTGAATTCATAGAACGAACATCAGCCCCATTATATATTATTCAGTTACTTATTTTTGGAGTCCTTTGAAAAATAAGGGTTGGTAATCAACCATGACAGGTAATAAAGCAAGATTGGTTCACCTCAAGATTTAGGCTCATTCTGGCTATATACTCTTTTGAGCTACCTATGAAATGAGACTGAGAGAGGATAGGATTTCGAGCAATGAAGAGTTGCTACTTTTGGATACTCACTTTAAATGGAAGCAATTTTCCAAGAAAGTACAGCTTTAATGCTATACAGGCTTCTCAGACCTTTTGGACGAATGTTACCTCAATTGGATGTTGAATTCATTCTCGTCTCAAGGACTTCATGACAATACCGGCACAATTGCAATCAATGGTCAAGGTGTCATGCAGCAGGTTGGTCAACTATGTTAGAGGAAGCCGTTTATTTGAGGCTTGGAAACAAAGCGAGATGACGTTTGTATCGAAGGCCGGAAAAACCCTGTCTTCATTCCCGCAGATTAGCCTATCTTCATTTTTGCTGAAAACATTGGAAACATTGACTGGTTCATCAGGGACAAATGACAGGAGGCCAGTAGTTAAGGACTCAATGTACCTACAGGGAAAGTCGGTCGGTCGGAGTTTTTTCTGGCTTAGAGTGGAACTCAGGGGTTCCTTTGAACTACTCTAGTACTACAGGATATTTAATCGACAATCTTTATATATAGTATAACAGCTGAGTCCCGGCGAAGTCAATCTCTAACTTGCTCAACAAGCAGACAAACGCGGCATGAAAGGAATATGGGACGCATATGCCGATTAAAGTTTAAAAGGAATGATATACGAGTAGGAGTGATTACAGGTCGCTGTCTAATTGTCAGACATGCCGGTAGACTGAGAACAATAAACAATGACTATTGTAAAAGCAATCAAATGCAAGGCTTTTTATGCGGAAAAATCTACCTATCGGTCGAGGCTTTCTTGACGATATTTCGGAGGTGGCACAAAGAAAACTTTTTGTGTTGATGAACTTCTTTAGATGCACGGGGTGGTTCAGGGAGGACAAAATGGAAAGACGCAATTTTAGTTTCCTCCTAAAGGCCTAGAGGTATCGTCAAAAATCCACTATTCCTATCTACCCACCTACAATCAATACTTAGTGCTTTTAAGTATTACAACGGACCGACGTTCTCAGGTGTTCCTTATTAACTTTTATCATAGGATTATCATTTTAACTTAACAACTAATAAATTTGAAGTTCTAAGCAAGATTCTTTGATTCTCGATGAGAACAAATGGAATAATTCCCAGGATAGAAACTTAGTATCTACTTAGGAACGCCAGGTTAAAATAGTTCAATTTGAAATGAGTGAGTGAGTATTCTCACCTCTGAAACTATTAAGTGATGTATCAGTTTGTGATAACAGTGATGAGTCAGGAAGAAAGAACTTATACACTTCGGTAATATCTATCAAAATTTCTTTGGTGATTACAACGTCCACCAGGAAGGAAGGCAAATGTAAACCAGTCAGAGGCTTTTAAAACCCAAAAAGGTCTCCACAGAAATTGATATCCACCATGGTTTTCAGAGAAAGTTATTCCGATTGAATGACGGCAACAGAGAAGCAAAGATAAATGCTAATGGAAGTAAGTCGAAAACGCCGGTGGACCTATCTTGAAGCAATCAGAAATCTGTTCAGAAAGATTCTTTCGGAAAGCACAATAAAGTTGGCGGTAGATAGCGAATCCCATATGGTCTTGATATGATAAATGTCATAAAAACTATATTTCTACCTGATTTATAAGGACTATACTTGTTCTGTGATTTCAGAGAACGAATCATTCATGATAAAGACATTTAAAGACATTTACTCCGAGGAAGACAAATTTTTAAAAATGATTATTGTTGAAGAGTTTAGATCCTCTTAGAATCGTCACTTTATAACGTTTCATTACAGATAAATCTGAATTTTAATTATTACTTATTTTCGAAGACACAAGCAAGCATAGACGTAGCTAAAGCAGGACCCCGGCATATTTTTCCCACGTCTGTCTACATATATATGTACAATTATACAATTATCTCCAAATATAATATCTTAGTATTGAGAAGCGTCATACACATATACACATACATTTCTATCTGCATTTCCGTTCTCATCGAACTCTGAAAGACTTCTCATTTATGACTTCTGACAAGCAGGGTCAAAGCAGAGCCAAGCAAATTACTCGCCAAAGAAACGAAAAATCAAAACAAAAGAAACAATCAACAGACATTTCGCAAAAATACAGACACGTAAATTGCACATATGTATATATCCTTATACATATCTGTATGTATGTATGTATGTACGATGCATAGAAATCAAAGAACAGGCAAAAAAGAATGAAGAGAAGAGAAACTGTTGAACTTTCGCCCTGAACGTCACACAATGTGCAGGCAAGTGATGCATGACGCCTCGGACGGCTTTGAAATCCGAAGATAGCGCCAATGTAGATAAGAATGCAACAAAAAATAAAGCAATGCAATTTACGAGAACTACAAAAACAACAATACTAGAAACAGCGACGCAGCATGTGAAATCGAAATTTAAGTAAACGACAATAGAATTTGGGCGTTTCCATAAACCTTTCATTATCTCAATATGCAGTCAATACTTCCGTTACCTGTGTCCGACTATCATAGCACTTCAAGAAATTCTTGACTGTTGCGAATATTGTTTGCGGCTCATTAATTTGACGATGCCAAGAGACTGATTGCGCGACAGTTTGTTTATTAGCAGAGGCAAGTCCTTCAAGGTGGTGAATGGTATCTTGCTGTCTTTTATGTCGTCAATGGGACGACCATTCGCTGTAGGGTATTCATTACCCTCTTTAATAATATATTTACGCATTTTGAACTTTTTTATAAACGAATTGCAATATTCCGAACAGATGGATCAATATCGAGTATGTTTCCATCATTAGAAAAGAGTCATTTGTCACCTTAAACGTCTTTGGCATGCATTTTTTGCTTCCTGATAAAACTTAGAATTTGTGAGAAGTTTTTTTTGGTCGCAAATGTGAAACCCCTACATAGTCGAAGGTGCTAATTGAAGCTTTCACTTCAAAGACCTGGAGCAGTGAATGTTCTGTTAATAGATAGAAAATAATTGAGGTTTTGCACTGCGACCCATGGTCTGTTGTGACCTCTTCTATATCACATATGGTCAAAAAGGTCCAGCAATCTGAATAATTCCAAGCACTTGTAGGGTGTCACTGAGGTGATGTAAGTCGTGTCCATGTAGATGGATTGAAGGGACTGGAGCCTGCTTTAACATATTTCTGGGCGATCTAGAATCAGGTGTTCTGGAGTTTTCTCTTCCATATCGCAAAACCTGCAGTTTGCGCAAGAGACTTTGCCCATACTGGACAAGTGCTTCCTGAGCCTAAATTGCCCTGTTTAGAGCACGACGAAGAGACGGATTTTGTCTCAGGGGAGGTTGATTATATCTCTAAAACTTGCCAGGTTGTAACATTCTGGCTGTAGCTTGGCGTGGCGAATACCACTCTCTCCTCCGTGCGGAACAACTCATTTATGGTGTGAACTCCTCCGGAATGCATGATTCGGGCCCTATCATCCTGGAAACCGTCGCAGAGCGGACTGGTTCGTCGGCCAGTTCATTGCTGGCTACGCCTTTATGCCCCGACACTCAGATCAGATGTACACGGTTGCAAACTGATAGTACTGTATTTACTAACTTAATATAAAAATGATTTATTGGTGACCGTCGTAGGACAAATAGGGTATAATTCCGAATATTTGTAATCTAATTCTATATATAAAATTATCATTAATAATTACTAAAAATTTATACAGCCTAAAAAGCTTAAACTTGGCACTCCGGTATATCCCGAAATTAGAAGCATGGAGAAAGTTAAGGGGGAGAATTGAAAGCTGTCACTAAAGTTTCTGATTGGTAACCTGTATAAAATTGGAAAAATAGCTCTAGCACCAACCATTACATTTGTTTCCATTTTGTTTACTGTGCCTAATAAAAACATTTAGAAAATTCAAAGAAAATTCTTCTTCAATTAGCATTTTCCAGGATTCCTCCTATTCCAATTGGACGGTCGTAATTTAGAACATAAATCCCAAGCTAGAAGCTAATTGGCCCATCTCCGCTAAGATAACATTTCTTGAGACAATAAATTTCGTCTCAATACCGTACATCCGATAAATTTAATTATAAATATTGTGGTGGCGGATGGGAATGATATGGACCATATGGTTTTCAGATAAGATTTATTCGATAACTAAGCAAATGAAGCCAAATGCAAGGCTCGCAATGAAGCCTCGATGTCATGATTGTGCATCGCTAGAGGCCAATCTTGGGAAGCTTCTGTAATATATTTATCAGGCAAACATGCAAATCCCTAAATAACTCCTCTCCAGGCAGTTACTGCTCGAATGTTTTCGCAGAATTCGTCCTTACAGAAACCTGTTTGGAAGGGAGCTGCCCCTTTGCATGCCCCATGAGACCAACCCACTTAACATCGCAATCTCTATAGTCTAACCCATCGAAACAACTCGTGTCCTCCACTAGTCAGTTGGCCTTGATGGTAATTAACTTACACTTTCCCCAAAAATAAGGTTTAGATTGTGTAAACATTGTCAATTTAAATTTGTTCCACTTGGTAGGTTTGCAACCGTGCACAGTTTATTAGTTAGTAGTTATAACTATTAATCTACTTGTACTATATGACAATCTTTTGATAAATATCTCTAATTCCCGTAGACTAAATTTGGTAGCCATTAGTTCTTCGTACCATAAACGTTTGCAACCACCGTGCACAGTTTATTAGTTAGTAGTTATAACTATTAGTTAAAGCATTTACCCAATTAGTTTCTAAATTAACAAAACTAACCGAATTGCTTGTGAAAGTGATACTGTTTATCCCTTTCTAACGCAAAGCCACTGAGGCGGACGGTGTGCATGTGTTAATTTCCACGCTAATTATTTTAATGGATTGGAACTTCGACTTGCTGAGTGTGCTGTGAAAAAAACTTAATAAGTCAAATAGACAAGATAATGAAATACAATATGGTAACTCCAGCAATATCAAACATTCGATAAGTTAGTTGTGCGAACTATCGATTAATTTCGATTGCTTTGATGCTCTTCTCTATGTGCATAACAAATTTCGTGCTTACAATTTTCATAGCGGCGTGGATTTTTGTATAAAACAATTCTACCAAATAATGTGTGAATGCTATACGTGAACATAAATTAAACAAAAATACTTTGTGATAAAAAAAAATTGGAAGTTATCTTTCAAAATGTCTGCTGGTTGTTCTCATTCACGCCAAAGACAATTTTTACGCTACGGCGGCAGCATACAAGAATTGCGTGAGCAATTACATCAGGAAATCGAAAACAAAGTAAAACGTTGTTCAAACACCACCTACGAATGTTCAATACCACGTGTCGATGGCTATGAATATTGTATGCGCCACATTCTACAGGATCCCTGTGGAAACTTTCGTCAATGCACTTTTATTTATGCCAACGGACGTAAATGTGCCAATGCACTACAAAAGCATGACATAAAAAAAGATCCTGCACTGACAACGCTCTGTTTTGAACATAATCGTCAAGCGCAGTTACAAAAAACGCACGCAACAGTTGGAAAATTGAAGCGCACCGATACCAATGAAGTATTGTTAAACAACTTAGCACATCACATCAATGTTGAAGATGTGCAGCCAGAAGAGCCAATTGCAGAGCAAGATGAAGAAATTGATGTGGTGTCACCGCATGTGGCACCATTTGGTGTGTAGAAATTAAATGAGAAATTCTTTTTATATGTTCATTATAATTGTTCTTTCATAGTTGCGTACGATCAGGTAAATAGCCTTAATAATGCCTTATCAAGCATGCAAAAAAGACGACGCATACTGGATTATGCATCTGATAGCAACAGCGAGGATAACGAACAGCCCAGCTTAAACAACACTGCGCGTGGTTATGAATTTAACGAGTCCGACGATGATAGTGCAGACTCCGCACCTGAAGATTTATTAAAGTAATTGTTTAACTGAGTTTTATCAACTAAAATGCAATTCTCATTTTACTTCTAAACACTACAGACATGCTGGCATTTACACACGTGAAGAAGCGGTGCGTATTGCTGAAGCGAAACTCACAAAGCTGCAAGGTTTATATATTGATCAAATCAATAGTTTGCATCACACACTCAAGGAACGCCGGCGTCGATATCTACAAGCTTTACGCAAGGAACGTGAAATGTTATGTAAGTTTTTTTGCAGCGTAGTTAATTACAATTTGTTTTAATTAGTATTGTTTATTATCAATCACAGGCAGCATACATGATCAATTGAAGGACTCGCCGCGCGAACGTAAACTCTACGATCAACTGAAGGCACTTAACACATATCATCGGCGTTATGGCGTTGAAGCAGTGCTGTATAAGAAATTCAAAGAAAAGCGTTCGCGTGCTTCAGATGGCTATGCACATAAAGGTCCGGGTTTTACTAAATGTGCCTTCTCTGAGGGTGGTGTTAAGTGCGGTGAACGCGCAATGCCATGCTGTAAATACTGCCGCAAACATATTATGGAAGACAAAAAACAAATACTTTTCCGCGCCTGCGAGGTGGAGAAGAGCGGTGTTGTGTGCCAGGAACCAATACCGTGCATCTTTGACGATGCATCGACTTGTATCTTGCATTTGTCTATGCCCGCCCGACGTCAATTTATACAAAAGGTGTGTTCGTCGTAAAAAACAAAGTATTTTTACCTAGTACTAACTGCGCATCATTTGCATATTGCTATGCAAAAGTTAAATATAATGCGGTAAATTGTAGATACATTTTATGCGTGTTAAACAGGGTTGCATATAATGCATTAAAGATTAATTTAATTAACATTTTGCAATCCCGAAATCTTAATCCTAAATAATTATTTTCCCCAAATACCGGTTTGACAAAAGAACATTAATCTCTAAAAATATAAATAAAAAAATTCAAAAAAAATTTAATTTTGTAAATCAAAAATTTTGAATTAAAAATTCGCAACCCTGTTGAAAAAATTAAAAAGTGCTTAAAAATACAAAATGTATTTACAGTTTACCCTTTCAAGCTGCTTATATTTAAACAATACAAATTGTGTTTTTATTTAAAAGAAACAATTATGATTATCGTTATTAAGTTTTCTAACTATTGTTTAGTTTTTTAATTTAGTTTACGATTGTTGCACTGCTTTTTGATTTCAGTTTGTGAAATCTCAAACATTTTGTAATTGTAAATACACATCCGTTCTCCTCCATCTTACAGGATTACCCTAAATATGCTCCCGTATCGTGAAGGAGCGCAATACAGGGAAAGGGTAATTTAAGACTGTGACGTTGTGAAAGCAAAATAAACTAAAGCTTAATTATAATATATACACAATTAAATGAAATGACCACTTAAAATGTTAATTAGCATTGCTTTTACTGTGGCCAATATGTATGTATGTGTAATGTGCGAAAAGCGTTTCAAATTTAGGTACTAATTGTAACCAACAAAAGAATACGAAAAAAACTTAAACAATAACAAAAGATTGCACAACCAATTAATGGAACTTAATCGTTAAGTAAATAGTGAATTTCACTATATCATTATTAATAGTATCTGCCGATTACACAATGTTTTTCTTTACAGAAATATGAATCCGAAACTGAAGAGGACGATGCAAAGGAAGAAGCCAATTTCAAATCGCCCAGTCAAACGAATGTCAAAGCTGAAAGGGCAATAACAGAATCACCTACACGAAAAACGGTACCCTCGCCGTAAAGCGAACGCAACGCCACGTCCTCAAAAGCCAGTGAATAGAGAAATAGTGTTCGTCTAACTAGTTACTTTTAAAAGTTTAATTTTATGATAAATGATTTTAATATTTGAAAGATATATTTTTGATATCTTATTTTTATTTAGAAAAATTTTGCTTAAATAAGCGTTGCAATATTTACATGATTAATAAAGACTTAGACGTTTTCAAAAATACAGCAATTTACTCAATGGGGTCGACCAAAAATTTAAAAAACAAATATGTGTTTGAAGAAATTTTTGTAACAAATGCCACCCAGACACTAGCATATTATATAAATGCTGCAAAATTTGCAACATACACATCTTTACATTTTAATTTTGTACAATATGTAAAAACATCGATCCGGCAGCTCCAATTGATAACGGAAGTATATTTTGTAGGTTAAATCCGTTTTGTTAACAAAATCACAATTCAAAATATTAAACTGAAAATTGTCACTCTACTATTCATCATTAAAATTAAAGCAAATAAATAAGCGGGAGTAATAAGAGAAATGTTATGTTATGAGAAGTCATAAGCGAATACGTGTACAAACACAAAAACCCTTAGAAGAACCACATCATCCAGGCAGTCAGCTGGCAGAAGGATCAAATCCGTTCCCGTTTACCGTTTCTAGAACAGAAAAGTAATTTTATATTGCCATGACTGTCCAATCGGCAACATTCCTCAAAATTATTTCGGGAATATTGTTATTGTAGCGGCAAAAATCTGCCGAGTTGACACTCCTCAGCCGGACAAAAATCTTGGTCCATTTCAGTTACGTAGACCCGACCGTGGGAACGGTTATTTCGAGAATATTTTCTGTTCAACAACAACAACAATAGGAGGTTCAGTACAGATGAGAAGCATCGAAAAATAAGGAAAATAGCACGACGTTCTAGTAGCACAACTAGACTAACACTTCCGAACATGTAATTAATTATAAAAGCGTAATTGTGGTAAAAGGTTTGAAGAATTGTGAACTTTGCCACGGATGGTAGAGTTATTTGAAGATTCTTGCCAAGTAAATGACCAAAAGATTATTTGTAACCATGAACATTAGATTTAGTTTGGTGGATTTTTCCGTGGCAAACGTGTGAATATCTTAATCAATTTAATATTGACGTTAATTAGCAAAATAACTAGAAACTTCAAAGTGCCAGATGCAGAAACTACAGCAATAAAATACAAATCTCAATTTGTACTGACCACCATCCAATCACTTCATACCATAAAAAAGCAATACTTAGCATACTATATAGTAAATATGACTTTTTAATATTAAAAAAACTAAAAACTTAAACACTACACTTCTATTCTTTCTGTAGAAACTTTAAAATAGCGTCTTTAAACTCCCTGTTAACTTCATTAAATTTTTTCAGTGACTCCGCCTTTTGTCGTTCTATTTCAATTAACTGCCTTTCATTTTCTTCGGTATGCCTTAAATACTGTGTTATCTCCGCTGACAGTTCCTCGAATTTGTCCAGCACTTTCAATTGGAATTGACTCACGCCTTTCTTCTTCTTATTAGGCACGGTTACTGGCGTTGAAGTGCTTGCACGCGGAGATGCCGGCGGAGAAGGGACAGGTGATGTATGGGGGGATGGCGGTATAATTGGTGATAGGCGTGATGCACCAGATGATTCCGCTATTGAAACATATATTAATATTTTTGTATTATAGTGAAATTGTGTTTTTAAAGCGTAATGGCGTACCTTGAATGGTTTCCAGTGTTGAATCGTAAAACGAGTTTACTTTGAAACGTCCAATTATCTGGTGTACACGTCCATAATGTGTCCAAGAAGATGTCGTTTCACCAGATTCTAACATATTCGCTTTCTCTATGCTGAATATATACAATATTGAAAATTCAGTTAATTTCGGAGCTAAACAACACAAGTTTGAAATATCATATACGCACCGATAACGCTGTGAAAAATTGGCCAATTTCACTTGCACCTCCCGCGCATTATATATGTAGCCCAACTTAATTAATTCTTCTGATATTTTCTCATAAATATGCATATTTTTACGTACTCCACGAAGCTCTACTACATGCTCTGCCCACAATTCCAGTATGGCCAGCTCGGCACCCTCAGTCCAGGCTAATCGCTTCCTTTTAGCTTTAGGCGCTGTTATAATAGTAAATACGTACAAATTAGTAAATTTGCCATTTTATAATATATATTTATAACATTATGCTTTTAATTTACTCACAAGTCATTTTTTCACTCTTCATACTGCTGCTTAATTGAACTAGCAATTAGCGATTGCCTTTTAATTACCCAAGCAAAGGCAAACCTTACAGGGTTGCATGCAATATTTTATTCGATTTATATTCAATTTAATACTAATTGTGCAATGAAGATAAGCATTCCTATGCGGCAAATTTAGAACATTATTGTTTTCAATCATTTTATTAGTTATATTAATAACTCAGTACATTAGTTGAATGTGTAAGAAGAGTTAATTGCTGAAATATCTGTTAACACGTGAAACCGGTAATTTTGAGACTTGCACGGTGGCATTGAAATTTGGTCAGCGCAAATGCACGCACACGCTTGACATGGAGTTGCGCTTTAGCTACACTGCCATATTTTTGTATTGAATTTTAGTTTTTTTTGTGGTTTAGTTTTATTGTTGCATTTATGTACATGGCTCATTTGATAAACGGAAATGAATTAATAATTCAATTATTATTATTAGAAATGGTAAAAAAAAAGTATTTATTTCTGTTTATAGTGCGTTTTTAAAGGTTATCGTGATAACGGCAGGTTTTTTATATTTTGCATATTATATTTTGATATAAATTTTTGATTCAAACAGGGTTTTAATTAATAAATTTTGAATGAATTTTAAAAACAATTAATACAAAAATATTGTTATAAAAAAGGTTTAATTATTAATATTTTAGGATGGTGCGGATTATCTAAGTTTTCGTCGACTTCATCTAACGGGAGGCCCAAGAAACGTACTGTTTCGACGGGGTCGGACCATAGGGAGAAGGCTGTTAGATGTGTAGGGTTAGTAGGGCATACAAGGAGTTAGTTAGTATCACGTGGTAACTCGTTGCACGCTGGATAAAGGTTTGATATGTCAGGGTCTATTCGGGATAAGTAGGGGTTCCGAAGTCTTGAAATACATATGTAAAATATATATTTAAGAATGTAAAAATTTCAAGCCGAACGGTCCAGTGTGGGAGAATGTTTTTATCTCCCACTCTGAAAACAACGATTAAAAAACTGAGTTTAAGGTTCTGGAAACTGCTCACACTAAGTAAAAATATTCATACGAATATGTTCATACCACTAAAACTATTTGCGGGCCAACCTTAACCCTTAAATGCATGGCGTACCATATATGGTACACATAGAAAAACCCGCATTTTGAGCTTTTCCTGGAAAACGGCGGGTTTAATCGGAAAATAAGTATCCATTTCGTGTTAAGTGGGTAATTTTACATAAGGGACGTAAACTTATTTTCCAATTAAACGCGCCGTTTTCCAGGAAAAGCTCAAAATGTGGGTTTTTCTATGTGTACCATATATGGTACGCCATGCATTTAAGGTTAAATTTTGAGAGATATTCTCAATCCATGTATAGACTGCTTTTTGAAATTTATCAGTGGATATTATGTTTTAGTTCTCGCGGGAGAGAGCAACGGTATGTGCAGGTCTTAACCTGAAATCACGGTTGCATTGCATCATTTTTCTCATTGAAAGTTTTACGTCTGCGCACCTGCGTCCAGGTCTTGTTTTTTGATGGGGATTTTTGAATAATTCCCTAGTTTCCTTCGCCCTCCAGCATGACGCTGATTAAATTTTTCGCGTTTATTATTCAACAGCGATGTTGCGATGCACTCTGGCACATCTGTTCAAATCTCTGCTCCTCATAAAAGAACCCTGATAGTCATCGATATTAGGAACTTTCTCTTATCTGGGCTTGTCCCTCTATGTTAGCCATTAATATGCTAAGTTGTACAGTATTAGCTCTGTTTTTGCTGTAAGTTCTGAAAGTTGTGAGTATCTTGACTTGATTTAGCTTTCTTTGTGCTTATTCTGTATCTTGGGCTGTAATTAAGCCTTGTGCTGCGCCTTACTTCCTTCCGCTATTTGTCGTAATTTCTCTCTAGTTTGGTAGATCAGTTTTATATTCCTAAAATAGGTATCACACCACAGCTCTGAGGTAGTCGAGGATTCTAAGTTTACTTACTTTTCTTTTGTATTTATAACATCTTTGCTGTACGGCTTCTCCACTTTCAATGGCGCATCAAAACCGTGTTGGACCAGCCATGTGGGAGAGTTCAGAGAATTTCCAAGCTTTGGGACAGGTATTGTACATATTTAAAAGTACTACAAGGCGCTCTGCAGCGATTATTTTAAGGATTTCTTCTAGGATTCAGTCTGAGCCCGGTGACTTGTTAGTCTTGAGCTTGAGCTAGCGGCCAGATACAGCTCTTAGAGGTTGCATTGATATTCCAGGAATTGCGGATATGCTCTGTTCTGGATCACTAGCCCGTTTTTCGTGTGTGGTAAATAGTGCGCATTTTGGCAGCGCTTAAGTTAGGTGGCTTTGCTCGAACTGAAAGCTTTTCCATCATTATTTTATGCATGAGTCTCCAGGGGGTTTGTCAACATCCTCACACAGTTCCTCCCAGTTTTTCTTTTTGAAGTGGATATAACTCTTAAAAAATAGTAACCGATAAATTTTGTACACTTTTAAGATAATATTTGAAGTTATTTTGAATAGTTTCCAGCCCTTAAAATGTTAAATGAATTAAATATGTATATATTTTTTTAATTGTCATAATTATTTATTTGTGGCATTTCAAACCAAATTTAGTCGTGTTTTAGCTTTCACAGGGAACGTCTTTGATTGGGTGAAAAATTGCAGAGTTTAATATAGGTTTAACTCGTTTCCTTGAGGTAACAGCAGCTTTTACATTGCTAAATTCGTTTTGAAAAGAAGCTTGCTCGTTCGTTATGCAAAGGCAACATATTTTATCGAACGGTGGCGCCATTTTAAAAAACATTAACAGGCGAGGCAGTTTGAATGCACATGTTAAAGTAAATAGATATCCTTAAAATTCGAGAGAGTCGAGACAGCAACCGTTAGCAACAGTTTAGAAGCTCGTGTAAGAAAAGTTAAGCGAGTGTTTTGAAAGCATTTAAACGAATATGGGCGAAATCAACATGAAAATTATGAATAAAGCAAATGTTATTATATTTAGGCGGGTATTGTCACTTGCGAAGCGAATGAAAATTTTGTAAAACATTTAATTAATTATAATTAATATATGTATAATTAATTTTATTGCAGCAGCTAATAACCAATTTTTTATCCAAACATAAATCAAAAGAAGAAGAAAACAAGATCGAAATAAATAATAATTAAAATGGTTTGAAAGCCATTGTGTGAATTACAAAGGGAATCCCCCTTAGCCCCAACACACTTGGACCACGTTTTTTCCAATCCCGCAAACAGTTATTAAAGTAAATTTCCGGAGTAGCCTTCAATGCGCGTAGCGATTCACGTTTAATGTCTTCAATTGACTGAAAACGGTTTCCCTGAAGCGCTGAATAGCCAGAAGTTACACGGAGCCAAATCAGGTTAATACGGTGGTTGCGGCACAATATTTGTTGAAAATTTGGCGAAAATGTCACGAAGCATAAATACGGTATGCGACAATGCATTATAATGCATAATTCCGGCCTCCTTTTACGAAAAGCTTTGCGAAACTACGCATAACATTTAAATAGTATTCCTTATTGACAGTTTGGATCGTCGAAATGAATTCGGATCTCTGACTGTTAATTGTCGATTCTCAAGCACAATTTTTTTTATTTTATTGACGTGTTGACCATCACTTGATGTTGATTAGATGGAATGCGTTTTATGTGCGTCAGAAAGACAAGTGTATACCAAACACTAATGATTTGACATTTGGCTGAGATGTCATTGACAGTCATACCAACCTAGTTAAATTTTTTACAACGAATGGGGTGTCGCGTTAAATTTAAATTAAAAAGTCTGACTATTTTTTGATCACAGTAGTATATGGTATATCAGTCTTCCAACGTTCTATGAATGTTGTTAGTGTTCAGTTAAAGCCCTCGTTTATACAATATATCGTTAACTGTAACGAGCTTCTAATAGTTGGTAGAGTACTCCGCAGTATTCGTAAACAAAACAAACTACGTATTTTACCATGAATCCTGCTATTTCAGTAAATTTATATCATGTGATCAAAATGGCCGAAAATAAAAAAAAAATAGTTTTTAACATTTAATAAAAATATTATTATTGCCTTCAAAATAGTCTCATTTTAATATAAGTCGCTTCTAAAACATTTTCAACAGTTCCGATTAAAGAATAATTTTTATTACAAACAAATAATAATTATTTACAGTTAAATAAACGCAACAGTTTAAAGCTGTAGAACAAAAAATGTTAACAAACAAATTAACCAATTACTTCCAGTCACTTTCAGGAACTTTTTAATTTATGGTAGGTGGTTTGGTTAATATTTAATTATAATTATACACTTGCAACCAGTTGTTACAGAGTATTATAGTTTGTTCACCTAACGGTTGTACGTATCACCTAAAACTAAACGTGATAAATATAGGGTTTTAGTATATAGTGAAGAGGCGACAAGAAAGGCTGAAATCGTATAAAGTGCCATAACTATGCACTAAATTAAAATACAAAACATTAATTATTTGGTACAGGGTATTGCAGTAGCATGGGGCACTTAAGTGTAAAAAGTTTTGAAAAAGTGGGAGTGGCCACGCCTTCTAATAAGTTTAATGTACAAAGTACTAAAGCTACAAAAACCAAATTTGCGGAGCGCAAATATTATAAGTACACCTACCCACAGTGTGAATTCCCGCTTAATCCCCACTTTTCGGTGAAATCTATATCTCGGCAACCGACGGACCGATTTCGACAAAATTACGTTACAGTAAGAAAATTCTACTTCCCATATACCACAGTTTTAAATTCCATTGATTCTTTAATTTCTAGTACACAAATCAAGAATGAATTAATACGAGTATAAAGGGTTTAGTGTATACGAGCTTATGAATAAAAATTGTTCAAATCCAATAAAAACTGTTTAAGCCCGGTACCTATAGTGACTTTTGATCGAAAATGTCAGTCAATGTGTATTTTCATATATAACTGAAATTATGGGATAATCCTTCTCTTATAATGGTATGTCTGTATGTCGAAAATGCGTTGCATAGGACCAATATTTCCTTTAGCTCCCATATACTTAACCCTCTATAGGCAACATTGTACTAGTAAGTGATTTTTGTAACTAAATAGTCAAACAAATTAATTCAAACAAATTAATTCAAGTTTGACCTTAACTCCTGTAACTCTCAAACCAGGACTCTTAGGACTTTGGTCAGTTCATATTAAGGTTGCGATTAAAAAATATCTGTACTCAAATATCTTTTAGCATCGCTCATTTTATTTCGGGCATGAGAGGGATAATAGGAAAATTTTCGCACTTCTGGGTAACTTTGTATCGTATATATCGGTATGTGAGTTATCTCAATGAAAATAAGATAGAGTTTTATTCATTACAGTGTATCTTTGAGCTTAAAATAGATAAATTTGAGCGAAAATTTTACTTAGCCCCTGTATACCTAATATCGGAATTTTTCAACATCTGGATGACTTTAGTCCAAATGATTCTTTTTAGTATGACCATGTTAATAACATGTGGTATTGGGAAAAATTGATAAAATCTGGTCGATACTACTTCAACTCCCATATACTAAAGATAATGATTTTTTTTTTTGTATTTTTATGTCAGTGTATGAGTTATGGTGCGTTCCAAAATAAAGAGGCCTTTTTGAATCTAGTCTCCTCTGGTAGCGCCATCTATATGTTGACTGGTGCGTTAGAATCTGCTATCTTTATCGATTGTCTCCTGAGAATGACATGACATTTCATTGATTGAAAGTGAAGTTATTGCGTTTTAAGTGTCAGTATATCTGTTATCGGAGCGAAAATGAGCTTCGAACAAAGAGCCAACATTAAATTTTGTTTTAAAAATTGTAAAACTTTTACTGAAAAGTTTCAATTGATGAAACAAAGTTTATGGCGATGATTGCCTATCCTGTAGCAGACTGCACGAGTGGTTTCAACGTTTTCAAAGTGCTCGTGAGGACATAAATGACGATCAGCATGTGAGCCAATCAAAATTCGTGATCACCGGAAATTCCATCGAAACTGTGCGTGAATTCATCAAAACTCAGCTGAAATCACCGAAATGAAATTGAAAATCTCCAAAACATCGATTTATCGCGTTTTGACCGAACATTTGGGCTTACGAAAGGTGTGTGCACGGCTTGTTCCGCACAAATTGACTGACGACCAAAAATTGCTCAGAATCCATCATTCGAAGGACGATTATTTGACCAAAAATCACATTTTAACCATTAACCACTCCCCGTATTCACCTGATATGGCACCGTGCGACTTCTTCCTTTTTGGAAAAATGCATTTGCCCATGAAAGATGATGACTGGAGAATTAGTCTCATTTATAACAAAACAATAAAACATGAAGTTAATCTGTCTTGCCAGTAAAGTTACTTACGTTTTCGGTTCTACATACATTTTTCGTAAATTTACCTGATATTTTTTTAGTTAAAGTTAGGAATAATAATTCATTTCTATTCCAAACTAGCCTACCTCGTTAAATGAAGTTTTAGTTTGTGTTTGCATTGTCGTTGTGAGGTGTGATCCGCCTTTGGCAGTTGGTTTTCCTGATTTCTTGAAAGGCAAGTGGGAAATAAATGGCTGAGTACGACTCAGTATTTACTGTCCTGTGTTGTTCTAGTGGTCTCTTTATTAAGGATTATGCTGATCCCACTAATGACTATAGTTGCCGCAATCCCGGGATGGGTCATATGACTATTTTGCAATATCAGTTTGCGTATATCATCAGTGTCTAAATTGTTCCGATCGGATACGTACCGTATAGCTGCCGTACAAACTATCCGATCAAAATAAAGACTTTGTAGGGGAAACTTATTTATTGGATACAAGTCATTGGGATACACAGTCATTTTGCGAAAAAAATTTTAACACGTGGGATTTTTTGTGTTGTAGTTAAAGGGCATAGGGGTAAAATGATCAACATTTACTAAAACGACAACCTTTCCCACGACAGTCGGTTCTACGAAACCTGAACGGACCCAGAATTGTATCCGACCAAGCTTCAGATCAGACTACAACAGTGAAGGGTATATACCAGATTGATTAAAAACAATTAATAACCAGCCGTATTTTTCAAACTTTCCATAAAACATTAAATTTCCTACTGGGTAGATGCTAACCACAAATACATGTATACAATTTGCCAAATACTTTAATATACACATAACGAAGTAAATGAGCGTACAACCGAAGAATGAGTGAAACTGCAAAACAACAAATACTAAAAGCAAAGGGTGGCATAATTATGACTGGCATTTGTTGTTGTTTATTGTATTTTCAATGTAGAAGGGCATTTTATAGCTTTGTTTGCAACTCTTTTTTTATTCGTGCTCTCAAATTTATTGTTTTTATTTTGATTTTGACTTTCGCATTATTTTAGCTATTGCCATTGTTTATTTTATGATACAAAACAGCAAAAATGATGTGCGTGTGCGATTTTTTAATTTTTTTGCTAGAATACTCACAAACATATATGTACGAGTATATGGTGCATATTTAAGCCTTTCTCTTGACATGTACTTGTACCTGTGTGTGTGTTAGTGAATGCGTTTAACACTGCATGTGGCAACAATTGTTGCAAACACAATAAAACCGACATGCTCCAAACTTATCCTTGGCCCATGTGCTCAAGTAATACAGTTCATACAGGTGTACAATTTCATGGTGAACAAGTGTTGGTAGACAATATGCGCGGGCGATGCATACAAGCGTACATACAAACAATGTTTTATGTGTCTCTGTACTTATATACATTTACAGTTAGTTGCATATGAGTTTAAACATAAGAACATGCTCACATTGCACACTTACATTACATACTTAAAAGGACTGTCTGGCAGCTGTACGATCTCTTGGTAGGTGTAATAGCAGAGATTTTGACTCAAATGCCTCATTTGGTATGGAAATCAAATATTAAACACTCAAATTTTGCTCTCATTCCTTTTCCAATAAAATAATAATAAGCAAAGCTTCTTGTAAGTTAATTTATTTGTTATTACACTCTTGCAACATGTTGCTACAGAGTATATTAAAGGGTGAACCTTCTCGAGGTTCCCAACTTTTTTAAAGAAAAACCACAGAACCTTCAAATTTAATGGGGAATGTTTATTATCATTCGAAAAGAACATTCTTTGGTATTTATTTGTTGAAGATTATCTCTTTCAAATGTTGGTGCGTCTCATATGGTCCATCCGTTGAGTCCGATTTTCGATGATTCGTTTAGGTATTTTCTCTGGTAACTGGCCTAAATAAAAACGGGATTGTCCACATAGACTTTAGACTTTACACATCCTCTCAGGAAAACGTCTAACAATGTGCACTCACAAGATCTTTGTGGCCAATCGACCGATCCAAATCGTGAAATTATTTACTTATCGAAGTGTTCTCCCAATAAATCCATTAAATCCATTAAATGATGTGGTGTGTGGGATTTGGCACCGTCTTGTTGAAATCAAATGTCGCCGAGATCACAAGCTTCAATTTGAGGCTTCAAATAGTCGATTATCACGGCGCGATGGCTGTGGCCATTGACGATAACGTTCTCACCGGCTTCATTTTTGAAAAAAATAGAGTGAAGCGATGATGCATGGGGAGGCCGAGCGGCTTTAGTTCTTGCACAAGCTATATTTTGTTCGCTTTCAATTCAAGATCTCGATGTAAAATGCGCAAAGTTGCCATACGACAGTCCCAGTTGCTGCGATCGGCGCGAATCGACTTTTCGCGGTCTTTGTGTAGACTCTCAGCTGCGGCTGCTACATTTTCATCACCGACTGTCTGCTGCCGACACGTTAAACGCCATGAGTGCGAAGTACGCGTCGCGCTACGTATTCCCTTTGCATCCACCTGAAAGGTCCCAAAATGTCACAATCAGCGGCTGCTAAATATATGAGAAAGTACAGAAGTGGATACAGCGATATATAGTGGCTAAAAATGTCGATGATTTACCAGAACGTGGTTCGATAGAAGAAGTGAACAAAAAAGATGAAAGAAGAATAGTAAATCTGTTTTCGCGGAATCCCGCTTTAACACTGCGACAAGGACAAGCAAAATTAATGGCAAAAGGTTTAGATATATCCTACGAAACTATCCCAACCCTTCTCATGATCTGAAATGGCACAACACAATGAAGAAGCCTCTGTTGACTGAAAAACTTATTACAAAGCAACCCGCTTTGGCGCATGAGAATATTGATAGAGATTTTAAAAATGCCATTTTTAGTGATGAATGTTCTATATGGGCACGTTCTGTCCAATAGGTTTGTTCAGCGGATTGTAAAACATGGAATAAAAGTTTATCTTTGGAGCTGCTTCTCAAAGCAGGGATTCGGCACTTTGTACCTCTTTACTGACAACCTCAATGCCGAGAAAATAATAGACATCTACAAAATGGCTTTACTACTATCTGCCAAACGATGGTTCATCAGAAAAAATGAAGATTGGATTCTGCATGAGGACAACGCTATCCTAAACACCGCAGCAAGCTCTGCACTCAGTGGAAAACTCAGGCCCCTATTATGAGTTGCATTCGATCTTCGCTATTCTATGGCTATCGAAAATCGAAAATCGAATGTCAAATTCGTATTATGAGCTATAGAACCCTGTCGAAATTTTCGTTGAGCATCGAAATGGCTGTCGAACAGAATTTACCTATCGACAGCGTGGCGTAGTGAATGGAAATTTGTGAAAATATAGGTTTTTTGCGTTTATTTATTGCTTCATGGTAACAAATAATTAATTTATACTATTTTTGTTAATTTTATGCAGGTCTCCTATTCAGAAAAAAAATTATTCTAAAAAATATAAAGTTTTGCTTTTTTAGTCAAACATATATGTACCAAGTAGCCAAGTATTGCGAAGACCATTTTCGATTTTGCCAATTTTAGTATATTGGGAATAGATTTCGTTTTTTATAAATCTACTAATAAAATTTCCTAAATGTTGAACATATAGAAACCTCTAACAAATAGCATTGTACTTACGTAGCGGAATCCAATTCCAAAGGGTTGGAAGCGTCCCTTAGCTTCTTTCTATTTCTAGCCAATTCCAGTAAGCTTTCATCCTCCTCTGAAGAATCGCCAAACCACAACTCAGTCGTAGTCATATTTTATTTTAACTTTTATTTATATTTTCTTTGTTTATAAAATATTTGTTAGTTTTACTTTCACACTTCGTAAACAAAACGTTTACACCATCTGACAGATGTATACTATAGTGAACATTCAAAATGATTGCAATTCACAATAACGCCAATCTTCATCGAATGAGCGTCGTAATACCAAATGCAAATTCGTTCGACCAGCATTTTCGATCGTTGTCGAAGATCGAATGCAACTCATAATAGGGGCCTCAATCTGGCATCTCTACATTGGATTGGCCGTCGCAGTCGCCCGATGCAAACCCTATTGAAAATGTGTGGGCATATATTAAACAGAAGCTTCGTGGAAGACGCACATACACTTTGAAACAGTTGTCTTACGAAATTCGTCGGATCTGGACGCCGTCAAATTAGTAGAAAGCATGCCTCGGAGATGCCAGGCAGTTTCGACGCAGGTGGTGACTGGATATATTATTGACCAAATTGCATCATTGTTTGTAATGTGTACAATGTATATTAAGGTGGGCCAAAAATAGTTTTTATTTTTCTTAGTTACCATGAAAATCTCATCCGACATGACTAAAAACAAATTCTGGTAAGACCTGAGCTCTTAATATAATATTAATATTTTTGAAACACTATTTTCAGAGTCAGTGAAGAAAATTACTCGAAAGCTGCACCGATCCGCTTATAATTTTTACACTTTCGTTTTAAGTACAGTTGCCACATACTGAGCGAAGAAATAAATATAACATACTAGCGGATGTAACCCTTTAAGAGGTTAAATCAGTTTACGAATTTCTCAAAATCTATCTGTGTTTTTGCAAGAGCGATTAGGAGAAAAAAGAAAACTTTATCATAAAAATAATATGACAGCTTATATATATATAGGTATACATATGTAAATATAAATTATCAACGTGACGAGTTGAATCGATTTAGCGATATTTGTCGGTCTGTACATAAATGAGCTAGTTATTCATGTTTTAAAATATAGCTCTGTCGTTTTGCACTCGTTTGTTCATCAAGAACCTGCTCATTCATCGGAATGGCCGATACCGGTCTGCTACAGCACATAGCTGGCATACAAGCTGAACGATTGGAATCCAATGCTTGTATAGAAGACGTTTTCTTTTGTCAAAATTTGTCATGGGTTATTTTCCAAGGCAGCGGATAACTAAAGCAAATAGCTGTCATACAAACTTGCCGATCAAAGCCCTCGTAAAGAATATTCGTATTCGTGAAGGGGTGAAGGGTGTTATACCTTCGATGCAACCGAAGTTAACACTTCTTCTTAATTTTTTTGTTATTAATACAAATTTTTTTTAGAAAAGGATTACTGCTTATTTTCCTATTAAAATTTAGCTTGTTTTACAAGTTGATCACTTTGCAAATAGTTTATATAAATGCGTTTGTATTTTACTAGCAACTTTCAACTTGTATTTTAAAAAATATTTAAATAAACCTCCAAAAATACATTTTTTAATGCCACCAAAATTTGGTCAATAACGTACAATTGGCAACACTGAAGCCAAGGTAAAATAACACTCGAAATGCTCTCTTATCAGCAGAAAGTGAATGAAATACAACTCAATGAGAAAGAAAATGGCAGAAGAGCCACACCGTTACAATTCATATTGAATGTAATATTACAAACGAGAAGCGTATGATAAGCCTATGATTTTAGTAGTATCTAATACTAACTTTACTTTTAAAAGAAGTCTAGTTTTCAGCTAATTATGCTTCTTCCGCCATTGTTTAAGTTTTTTTAATGAGTCTACAGTTATACATTACCAGTTTTTTGGAATTTTCATCAAGCCAAGTTCTTCTTAGTTGAACTCAAGCCATCAGAAACATGTCTTTTATTTTTGTATCCTCCACTATTTCCTCGTCTGTATATGATAAATAGTGCTTAAGCCTTTGGGATATTGAAATGAAATTTTGAACAAGAATGCACTCATTTGTCGGAATCTCCACAATATGATAACTCGACATTCCAATTGTCTGATCAAAATCCAGATCTTTTTTTAAAAAAGTAAAGAACCTATGCAAGGTAGAGATCAGAAAAATTATAATATTCAACTCTTACATATTTGAATGAAAATACTTTTAATGGTTCTCGACTTCTTTAGCAACCCTCGTGAACTAGCATAGAGAATACCAGCGTCCCATAGCTGGCCCACAGGTAAAGAAGTGTCAGGGCTGCTTAGCTGGCAGCAAACACTCTGCTGTTAAAATACAATATTATATATATGTATTTGTTTATTTGTGTGTGTGAATAAAGGTGCTCTAACGCTTGAGAGCGGGAAATTAGCACTCAGATATAGGATGTTAAATGTTGTTGGCATTGCCTTTGTTATATACAGATGTATTGAGTAATTATTAAACTTGACAGTTGTTGTTAGTGTGCTTTTGAATATATAGTACATAAATATATATGAACATTTTCAGACATTTCCACAGTGTTGGTCAAATTCTGCGAATTTATTGATATTGGAGAACAGCTTTTCCGCCTGTAATTTTAATGTAGAATATTTCTGAGAAATTCAATATTAGTTTGCTACTTTTTCAAAACTTTTTTACAGCTAATTTAATGGTCTCTTTCGTGGATTTGCTATTAATTTACTTTATTTTAATGTTTGTGCAATTTTTATAAACCAATAAGTATTTTATATATTTCTAAATAAATTGGTAACCTTAAATATTTTAAAATGCAATATTTTACCTTTTTATTTATTTTTAAAGAATATTTATAATAATAAAAAAATAAAAAGAAACCTTTAGTTTAATATTCAAATCTAGCAACATTACGTTAAATCTATGTTTATGTATATTTTCTGCTGAAATTAAGCTACTTTATAGTTTTAGAAATGTATATTGAACTTAAGAAATTATCAATTATTTGTGTTGCCTACATTTTGGCGCATTGATAAATAACATTGAAAAACTGGTTAATTCTAAGAAGTACATGCAAATCTATATAAATTTAGTAATTTCAAGAGTTGTGCACTGAGATAGATATATGCATACTCGATTACCTAACCAGCAGAGATATTTTGATCCGATGCATTCGATGTCTTTTATTTAATTTCGCAAGTTTTTCCGGATAATGTAAGAAATATATGTTAAATGCTTTATAGAATATTGAGGCATATTTTGTACAATATGGAGTTACTAACTGACTAACTAACCATAAAAAGGCAGCTCCAGTTCTACATGTATTTTTCCACTGAAAGTTAGCTTTCAGAAATATTAAATTTATATCGCATTGGAGTTGCAAAATCTCCGATGATTAATAGAAACATGTTCTAGAAATCAGGCTTAGATATTTAAGCCACATATAGGTATATATTCTTACAAAATAATAATGTCATTCAGACAGTTCTGAAAGAGTCGATAAAATATAAATATGTAACAAAAAAGTGAAGGATATGGCGCTTAAAAATCCGTCAGAGAAGTGTTAGAGAGATGGCAATAGAGCTCGAAATGTCTCGCGATTCCGTTCAAATGATTTTAATGGATATTTTAGGAATGATTTTGAATATTCTGGATCGACTCCTCCCCATGTCCCCGTGGTTTTTTATTGTTCCCTTAACTGAAATTGCCGCTCCATGGAATCGGTTTTCAGTCAATCGGAGAGATAAAAAAATTTGGCTGAAGGCCATCTAAAAAGTGCCTATGAAAAGTCTTTCGAGAACTAGAAAAATCGTTAGCAGTGTATTACATATGGTGGGGATTATTTTGAAGGCGACAAAATAAATGTGAATAAATAATAATACAATTTTTTGCATGCACTTTTTTGTTACAATGTAAATATATAAAGTAAAATATTTAAAAGCTTTCTGACTATTTTACAAAAGGGTCAGCAAAGGTTAAACATAACTGTTACTTATCAGGTGTGTTATCTGGAAAACCGTTTCAAATACTTTTACAGTTATCTACTTATTTCTACACCATTTCTAAAATATCTATTAAAAGTAAACACGCGCACTTCAGACTACAGCCACTTAAGAGGTTTGACAGTGCGTATACGCACTGCTTTCGACTGAAATGTATATAAGCATCTAAATACATAGGTATTTATACATATATATATAAATACAAATGCTATAAGATAAAAATTGAAAGCAAATACAAAATACAACTATTGAACAGTTAATGAGTGAGATCTTGGTGCGATTTAAGAGATTTGAGTGAAAGTAGAATAAAAAAGCAACGCTCAAAAAGAGCGTGAGAGGGAAAAGGCTAAGAGAATATTTATTTCAAGTATAAAAACATGTATGCATATGTAGTTTTGTGCGTATGTTCTTGCACATAAGCATTTAGAAATGTGTATATGCATATATATGAGTTATATATGTATGTATGCGTTCACGTAAGTTTAAAGCAGCCACTTGTGGCAGCAAGCCAAACAATGCAGGATTAAAATTAATATTCCTGTTAAATTTCCTAAGTTGAAAACGAGCTGTAAGAATTAAACTAAACCAGTCTTCATTCAATTCCTGTGTGTATTTTAGTTTTTTTTAATACCTCACCCAACATTCTCCTAGAGAAATTTACATCGATAGCAATAATTACACGGAAATTGTTCACTTATACAGCACGGTGAGTAGCTTCTGGGTGACTTTACTTTTGGTCGTCATTTAAATACTAACAACCATTTTAAATGCGTGTAAACCAACTATAAACTTGCGTATGACTAATACAATTATCACCATATACGATTCGGAAATCTTAGCGAATATTTATTTTTTCGGACAGATTTATTTTCTGAACAAATAATTCCTTTATCTTGTGTAACTCTACCTATAGGAGTGTTTTCATAAGAGCTGTTCAAATCCATGCATAGAGATCCAGATTTTTCATATACCCAGTATAGAGTCATGCAGATTTGAGTGAAATTCGATTATATATTTTTTATTTCTTTTATTTTTTGTTTTGATATTTTGTTAATGAATTATCTCGTTTGTTTTCGCTTTTAAAGCCATAATGTCCTTCAAGTTCATTCATCTTTACCAAGTGACAATATTACACACATATTTAAAAGCTTCTATATCTCATACAATATTAAAATTAATATTCCTGTTTTTTAAGCTGTAAGAATTAAACTAAACCAGTCTTCATTCAATTCCTGTGTGTATTTTAGTTTTTTTTAATACCTCACCCAACATTCTCCTAGAGAAATTTACATCGATAGCAATAATTACACGGAAATTGTTCACTTATACAGCACGGTGAGTAGCTTCTGGGTGACTTTACTTTTGGTCGTCATTTAAATACTAACAACCATTTTAAATGCGTGTAAACCAACTATAAACTTGCGTATGACTAATACAATTATCACCATATACGATTCGGAAATCTTAGCGAATATTTATTTTTTCGGACAGATTTATTTTCTGAACAAATAATTCCTTTATCTTGTGTAACTCTACCTATAGGAGTGTTTTCATAAGAGCTGTTCAAATCCATGCATAGAGATCCAGATTTTTCATATACCCAGTATAGAGTCATGCAGATTTGAGTGAAATTCGATTATATATTTTTTATTTCTTTTATTTTTTGTTTTGATATTTTGTTAATGCAATTATCTCGTTTGTTTTCGCTTTTAAAGCCATAATGTCCTTCAAGTTCATTCATCTTTACCAAGTGACAATATTACACACATATGTAAAAGCTTCTATATCTCATACAATATATATATGTATATGTGTATGTGTGGACAGGAAAGAGAAGGTTGCTATTAAATTTACTTATTGTCTCTGCTTTCCTTTTTTCGAGTGTTTTCTGTAGCAAAATTTCATTGAGTAATTGTTTTAGCTGCGCTCTCACAAACCCACACACACACTTAGCAAAGAGAGAGTAAACGCATAAGAGCGCGCACGCTTTAAGCGCTCATTTCATTCATAAATCACTCAATTGCGCTTTGAGCGCTTTTGCACCACCCCAAAACCCAACTCACTGGCACTCAAGTTGCTGCTGTTTACATTTTACCCTGCTAACCTTTAACGACCACACTCACGCACACACACACACACACACATACACACGCACATAGCTTTCACCACGCGCCTGAGACCCACTAACCCACTGTGGTGAGCTGTTGCTACACTTGGTCTTTATCACTGCCGACGCCGGCGTCGACAGCGCAGCTTGACTGGCACTTCGGACAAGAGGCTCGCGCGTTAGCGCCTGTCAAACGACCAAACGACACACAATCGGCAGGCAGATACACAGCAATCACTTGCCGTTGGTGAAATGAAGTATGGTAGGCGCTCAGTGGCTGGCTTTTGAGTCGCTCGACTTGAGTGAGTTGCTTGTTAATTTGCTTATTTTTGCTGTTGCCTTTTATTACTTTGGAGCAGCATTTTTCAGCATCGGCATGTACATATGTGTGTGTGCGTGTGTGTCTGCACAAGAGTTGTGTGGGTGACAACGAGACAGCAGACGAGGCAGCGCTGCTGGCATTGCACGATTTCGGTCCATGTACGGCTGGAAAGCGATGCTGAGCGCATTAAGTCGTTTGGGTACAACGAGTAAGGACGCATTTTGTGTAATGCAACGGTTGACTACGTCGGTTTTTTGCTGTAGCACAGTAGCTTGTTTGTTGTTGTAGTTGTTGATTGTACATACACACACATACAAGTAGTAGTTGTGTAGAAGAAGTTAAGAAAGCACGCACACACATACACATGTAAGCAAGCTGTGTGCACCATAAGAAAGCTAGTAAGCAAGGTAGTTGTCGAAGAAGAAGCAGCAGTTGGCTAAAGTACGAAATCTGCGTTGCATGCCTTGCACAGTCAGCGAGCAGAACGCAACAGCAAAAGTTGTTCAAATGAAAAAGTGCGAAAATCGCAAAAGCATTTAAGTTTACGCGTCCACAATAGGCAGCGTAGCGATTTTTGAAAGTTTTTACTAAATTACAGTTATAGTGTGCATAAAAAATAATTGGTGAAAATAGTGTAATTAACAGAAAATAAGCGTCTTCTAACGGTAACGCGTGAAATTAACGAAATTTTTTGCTCTGAAGTGCATGAAATAGCGATTTGTCGAATTTTCGTTGCATACCTCAAGGGGCGCGTGCATACTTTTTCACACATAAACAAGACTTTTAGTGCTACAGCGGCGCAAGTTAAAGCAAAATAGCAAAGCAACGTTTAATACAGAAGCAATCAACCTAAATTCAACAAAATAATTTTGGTTGTAAATTGTTTGCAAGCAAATTCGCGAACACAGTGCAATTATTAGAAAGTGAAAACTCAGCAGTAAATATAAAAAAAATATTAAAGCAAAAAGTTTTCTACGAGCGTGTAGAGTGAAAACGACGACAACCTGCTGCGAAAATATAACACGATTCCCATAATATTCCTGCGTTTCCCACAATATTTCTGCTGATTTCGACAATTTAGCTGCGTTGCTGTGGCAGACCGTCTGCTGGTGCGTATACACACACATATACATACATATCGATGAAAAATATTTCCAAGTGTTGCTTGGCAGCTAGATAACAGCCACTCAAGTATCTAGTCAAGTGTCGAAACTCTGTGTAAAAGCAGTGCAAAGCACCAGCAGCGTGTAGAGCTGAAGTGTCCAACATCTTGTTAGGCAAAACGCGTGGCTGCAAGTGCCAGCAAGACGTTGCTTAGGCAGTTTGTTACCCGTTGTGTGTTTGCGTGGCCTCGAATGTCTCAATCGGGCGAAAATTAAACGCTGAAAAGTTAGAAAAGTCAAATTAGTGTGGAATTTGGTGTGAATTTCGTGTAAACAAAAGGAGCGTGTGTGAAAAAAGTGAAAGTGGCAACTGGAAAAAATATTTGAAATAAAAAAAATAATTAAAGAAATTTTTTTCAATAAAATCTAACAACACAGGTGCTTGAAAGTGTGTGATTTTGATAAGTTGGTTTGAAAAAAAAATTTAAAGGAATTTGAAAAATTTAATTTCAATAATTGAAAAAATTAAGAAAAATTATTTGAAGAAATGTTTGGTATAAAATTAAAAAAAAATATTGAAATACAATTTTCGAAATGAATTGAAAACATTTTGGAAATTACTTTAAAATAATTGGATAACTTCAGCACAATTTAAAGAAAACGTTTTTGAAAGCTTTGAAAAATTTTAAAACTTGAAAAAATTTTGAAAACTAAATTTTGAAAATTTTTGAAAAAATTTCGAAAAATGTTTTGAAAGAACTAAATTTCAGAAAAATTGTAAATGTTTATGGAAAACAGTTTTGCATAAAATTGAATGAAGCAGAAACTTTGAAAATAAAATTGGAAATTTCTTAAAAAAAGAGAGATTTTGAAAATCAAATTTAAGAACTTCTTGAAAACTAAGAAATTTGGAAACAAAAATTAATAATACTGAATAAATTATTTCAAATTTTCAAACCAAAATAAAATATCTTGAAAAATTAATTAAACGAAATTCCTTTAAAAAGGGAAATTTCGAAGCAAGAAAATTCTTAAAGTATAAATAAAATTTTGAAACAAATATTAAAAATTGTGGAAATAAGTTCAATTTTTCTAAAAAAGTATTAATTTTTTTTAAACCGTGCTTAATTCGAAAAATTCAAAAATTTCGTTGACAACAGCAGCTCGTCGAAAACATGTCACCAACAACATAAATCCATCGCAGCAGTCGTAAAAATTTATTTTGCAGCAATCCAACGCTTCCACGCTGACAAAAGCAAAAGGTGTGCAAAGCAAGTAATTTCCTCAAATTTCCTTTTTACATAGAAAGTTCCGTGCATGTGTGCTTTATGTCATAAATACATACTTAGAAACATACACCCACTCTATTAAGCGCATAAAAATGAAATGTTCGAAACTTCTGCAGCCCATACATTTCACTGTGTAAATAACGCATTTGTCTTTTGTTTACTTTCGTTTTCATTCGCTTTTTGTTTTTGGCTCGTGATTATTCGAGTGTAAATATGCGTAGGCGTTGCGTTTTTGATTAATTGCTCTCTGTGTTAGCTAAAAATAAATTGATTTGATTTATTGTTTTTTATAACTGGTAATGTGAGCAGCATTTTTGATTAAGCGCGTGATTTGTTATTTGGTGGCAGCAAAAATTTGCGTCTGCATACTAGAAATATGAGTTGTGATAGATGTGAGAAAATATTAGCGATTAAAGTAATACAAATAAGTGCGTGCGAAAAATTAACAAAAACTAAATCTGTTTTCAAATAATTATAGGAACTATTAAAATATTATTTTTTAGTTAATTATACACAATAATCATTATTAATTTTAATAATTTCCATAAATTAATTAATTATTAAGAATTAAATATACATTTGAAAATAATTAATTAAAAATTAATTAAATTTTTTAATTTCTGTAATTATTTGTAATAATTAATTATTAATAATTACATTTAAATTTATAAATAAGTAATTTCCGTCAATTAATTAGCTGCGAAAAAAATTTATTTTAAGCTAATGTAACTAAGTTGGAAAAATGAAATGAGCACAAAAAAAATTTTGAGTTTTTAATTATTTTGAAACTTAAACGCTTTTAAGATTTTATTCATTTTAAAATTCAATAAAAGTAGTTTTGTGCAAAAGAAAATATTTTGCCAAGGAAAAAGTAGAACTTTTCAATTTAGTACAGATATTAGTTTTAAAATTTTTTTTACACAAAAGTAAGCTTTCAAGTGGAATGAAAACAATAAAAATGTGTTGGAATAATGAGGAAAATAATTTGAAGAAACTTCGGAAATAAGTTTAGAAAAATAAAATTTATAAAAATTTTGAAAAAATATTAAATTTTTTTTTTAAACGTTTTGAAACAGAATTTTCAATTTTCGGGAGAATTGTGAATAAGTAAAAAAAAAACATTTTTGAAAGCTTAATTTGAAAAAAAAATGCGCAAAAGGGGATAGAATTTGAAAAAACTTCTAAAAACAAAATTTGTAAAAGTTTTGAAAAATATGTAACAAATTTTTTGGAAATGTTTTGAAAAAAATTTAAATTTTCCGGAGTGTTTCAAAAAAAAAAATTGAAAACCAAATTTCAAAAAATTAAGTAAAAGTTCTGAAAAACAGTTTGAAAAAGAAATTGAATAAACTGAAATTTTAGAAATAAAATTTGGGAAATACTTTCGAAACAAAAAGATTTTGAAATGAAATAACTCTAATAGAAATAATACTAATAGAAATTTAAAAAAACAAAATTTGTAAAAGTTTTGAAAAATATGTAAAAAATTTTTTGGAAAAGTTTTGAAAAAAAATTTTAATTTTCAGGAGTGTTTCAAAAAATAAAAAATAAAAAAAAAAATTGAAAACTAAATTTCAAAAAATTAAGTAAAAGTTCTGAAAAACAGTTTGAAAAAGAAATTGAAGAAACTGAAATTTTAGAAATAACATTTGCGAAATACTTTCGAAAAATAAAGATTTTGAAATGAAATAACTCAAATTTTAATAAAAAAGTGTTACATAAGAACGTTGAGAAGTACTTAAAATTTTGAAACAAAAACTAAAAAGCTTGAAAAAAACATTCTAAAAAAAGTTGCGAATGCAGAAAATGTTTTACTCTTAATTGTCTTTCCAGCTATAATGAAAACTGAAAACCAAATCACCAAAATAAAGAGAAGAAAGTAACAAAAAAAAAACAAACGGTAAATTATTAAGTAAAAAAGAAATTAAAATTTATAAATTTAGGTTTTATGTTTTTTTAAGTAATATTATTTTTTAATTACTAAAATTAACTAAACGAAAAAAAATATTAATTAAAATTTTATTTATTAAAAAATGAAGTTTAAAAAATCAAATTATTTTTATTTTGTTTTAAATTAATTTTTTTATTAAAATTAATTTTTTTTAATTTTTATTACAATTTCAATGTTTTAATTAATTATTTATTTAATTTAAATATGTAATAGAAAAAAATTAAAAAATAATCTGATTTTCTTAAAAAGTTAAATTTTATAAATTAGTTTATATATTTAATATAAATTAAAGAATTAATTAAAAATATGTATATTTTAATAATTTCTCTAATTTCTTAAATTTATTTAATTAAATTTTTCGTTAAAATTTTAATTTTTGATTTAATTTATTATTAATAATTTTATTATTTTTAAATTAATGTGATTTATATTTGTTATTTTTTAATTTTTTCTATTAATTACTTAAATGAATTTATAAATTATAATTTTTCTCTTTTAAATACTTAGTTTAATTTATGCAAGAAATTAATTTAATTTTGTTTAATTATAATTAAATTAAAATAATATTTTTCATAATTTTATAAGTGCCAAGAGTATATAATAAACATAAATTTTATTCGCAAAAACTTATTTAAAAAAAATTTAAATTCCAAGTTTTATTCTAAAATAATTTTCTTTTAATTTTTTATATTAATTTCAAATAATTTTTATAATTAAAACACATTTTAAAATAAAAATTTTTATTCTCTAATATAATTTTGTTTTTTAATTAATTTTTTTTTATTAATTATTTTTAATTTCAAATAATTTATAAAAAATTAAATATTAAAATTCTCAATTTCTTAAATTAATTTAAATTAAAATTTTCTATGCATTCATTACACTATAAAAATATTTAAATTTTTTTCAATATATTGTAATCTATTTTATTTAGCTCCCATTACAAGCTGAGTTATTTACTACAGTTGGGATAATCAAATCAATTTTCCAAATTTTTACATAAATTTGCAACTATTCGCTATTGGGACCTCTGTACTTCAGATACATATACACACATACTTATTAGAATATTTACATACCAGTTAGTCTGCTCTGTTACTTGTTTGTACTGGTGCCTTGGGTATTGTTATCTTCTGCAATCAACTAATAATTAATTTGAAACTCTGCTCTGTGGCAACGTAACTCAATGCAACAATGTGAATCGCAAAATGTGTCAATACAAATATTAGTTTGTACTGTAATCATAATTTGATTGATGGAATTTTTGGTGGAATTCAAGTGAAAGCAGCACGAGATAATTAAGTGGATTTGTTTTTTAGCGAACATATTTTTATAATTAATGTTGAAATTATTAAAAAGGAAAATAAAATAGGGGAACGAATCTATACCATATATAACTGTAAATAATACGAACGAATATTAATGGAAAATGGTGAAAATCGAGTAAAGATGACACACACATTTCACATAATGGATATATGATATGAAATGATTAAACCAAGTTAGCAGGATATTCATTAACGTTAATAACTGCTAGTTTAATGAGGAGGGTGAATATCAGTCTTCAAGAGTATTTATAGCAAAAATTGGACCATACATTTTTAAGACTATAACTATTTTTAATACCTTCGACTTTCTTTTCCTCTTTTAGTTAGCTCATATGTCAAACAGAAACTTAGTAGTAGTGTTCCTTATATATGACAGCTTTCACACAAAAATGGAGAAACTTATTTCAGTTATTTTCTTACTTATATATACATACTTTGAAACTCAAACTGAAAGAAATTCATTGTAGGTTGAAACCTATTGAAAACGATAAATAACCAAAATAAATGGGAGAACAATTTATGGCCGCTCGAGGGTCGGAAAAAAGAAGAAGATAGACGTGGTTGAATTTTTAAGAGTTAAATCGGTTTCTCTTGAATTCCTAACTACGAGTTCTGCAAAAAAGTTATTTGATGCAGCTGTAGGTTATAAAAAGCGTTAACACCTTTTTCACATAACCTCAAAATTTATGTGAAATATTGATTTTTTTTATTTTTATCTTTTACAAAAAAATTTTCTTTTACGAAATTTTTGCTAAACTGTTCTTCTTATGTCCCAATAACACTGTGATTTTTTGAATTGAAATATTAGGGAGAAAACACTATTAGTACTTTTTCGAAAAAAAACCAAACTTTATATTTAAAAGCCACTATATATAGCCATGAACGTATAAATAGCACACTTGATAATCAAATTAAAATCAGAAAAGGGCTTACAAAAAGGTACAAAGATTTATAAAACTTAATAAAATTTAGCATTAGATTGCTCATTTCGGTAGTATTTTGTTTTATATCTATCATTTTTAATCATCCTTTTCACCTCCGTTCTGCATGCTATCCACCAGTTGTTGACATCGTTCTTTTGGGATTGAAAACCAAGCCTTCTCAATTTCAGCCTATAAATAATCAAAATTTTTAACACCATTTCATAAGTTGATAAGGTCCGGGCTTTGCGCAGGCCAATTTAAAATTCTAATTTTTTCACTGTCGAGCCAATGCTTTACAACCTTGCAGTGTGCTTCATATCATTTTCTTGTATATTTTATGAGCATTGATTCAAATACAAATGGCTTCATTTCATTTTTCAATATATCCAAATACTGAAACCGTTCCATTTTACCATTTATTCGGACAATTGGCGCTACACCTTGCCATGAAGACGCGCCCCAGACCATGATATTTCCACCGCTGTGCTTAATACTTGTTTTGATATACGTAGACTTAAGGGCCTGTCTCATACTGTTTATCTTGGTTTTGTTGCTGGTTTGTCTCTGTGGGTTATCGCAAATGTCAGTCGAATTTTGATATGGCGTTTTGACAGGGGTTCTTTCTGCCTGCTAATTCATTCAAAATGTTGAGTTTCATTGAGTGGTCTTCCTACAAGCTTTCTGGACACGTCCGCGCCAATATTCGTCTTTAACTTCGATCATAAATTCTCTAGTTTGAAAGAATGCTCTTCCGTACTATGGTTTTTTCAACACTAATATCAGCTTCACACGGTTTTGGTTTTCTCGGTATATTTTTATTAACACAAGATGCTTCTCCTTTTGTTGCATAAAAATCATTATATACGATTTTTCGAGAACAATGCATTATTTCAACAATTTCGGTAGAAGCTTTTCCTTTTTTGCTAATATCGCCCATAAGCGCGGCATTAAGTGCTTTAAACAGCTGAGTACATATATCTTCACTTGTACTAAACCCGATTTTGATATAATTTTGATATAAAATAAATCAAATTCAATAAAAATACCGCAAGACTTTTTTGACAACCCAATAATATAATTAAGCTAAAGATAGCTATAAATCAAATTTAAATAAACTTATCGGAAGCAGATTTAAAATAAGCCAACTAAAGCAAAATTTATGTAGAACTGTTAATTTTCGCCTTTGAGTTTCTTTTGCAGATATTATAATATAAATTAATTTAAAGTTTTTTCCATTTTTTTAAGTCAAATTTTAAATGCATATTGACATCATTGAACTTATTTCTAACGTATAATTATTCTCCAAGGTCTGGAATTATTATTGCATGTTTATATGTATGTATACCATTTTATATGTATTAGGGTATCCGTTATTTTCCATGCTGAGTGCCTTATCAACGCTCACTGAAGTTTCAGTTTTTGCTTTAAAACTAAGGATCCAGCGTAAAGAAGCTCTTTTTCAGTTTGAACCGTGCCTACAGCATATTTATTTTCTATTGCATACTATTATAACAGGGAATTTTTTGATAGTTTGAATTAAATAAATAAATCTAGAACCTTGAAGAGTTGATATGCTGGTAAAAAATTTTCCGCTCGACAAAATACCTGCGAATGAGTCTTTTTATAAAAACACTCATTTAAAAGTTAAAATCATACTTGTATATCAAATGAGCTGAGCATTCATACAAGTGATTCATACAAACCATGTTACTCATACGACATGTTGTACCATATGAATACTGTACATTTCATGCATAGCTTTAACTGCGTATAATTTTTGCAGCACTGTTTGTAGGAAAAAAATGAGTAAGAACCTTTTTGTAAAACGGAAAATTTTGTACATAATTTTTTAGATTTATTTGCTTTGGAGTTGACAACTTTATTGCAAAGCAACAAAAAAGCTCATTTAAAATATGTATATCAGTCAAGTAAAGTGATTTAGGTGCGGTTTAAATTGAAAAATAAAGAGCTTGTTTACGATGGAACTTTTTTTCTAGAGCAAAAACTGTAACTTCAGGGGTCGCTTGCAAAAACAGCCACTAGAGATGTAAAGAACACCCTAATGAGGACACATGTATGCGCATATTTATTTAGAGACTAGACGTCTACTTTTTCTACAGTAGTTAATTTCACTTAATATTGATATAAGTACTCAGACGTTTCGGAGAATATGTAACACACACATAGCTACATGCAAATGTCGCGATACAGTCATATATAATTATTGCTGTCTGCGCTAATAACTGTATCCCTGCGTGTATGTGCTGAACACCTAGCAACCAAATCAAAAATAATATATTAGCTGTAATATGTACATATATGTATATTTACATAAGCGTAACGTACATATTACATACACAGACGATATATGTATGCACTCCCGGTTGACAGCATTAAATTGAAATTCGTTTGAGAAAAACAAATACGAGAACGATCAAATAAAATTGCTCTGGTACATAACACAGCAATAAAAAGTGCACTCATCTCTTTCTTTAGCCATTGGTGCTGAACATAGCGAATGTCTGGCAACAGTTAAGTGAATGCGTATCTGATATGAGCATGTGGCGGTGGTTTTATGCGCTTAAAACTGTGTCACAGTTATAAAATTTTAAGGAAGATATGTGTAAAGATGTTCAGGACATGTCTGATAAAATAATAATAATTAGCTATAAAATAATAATAATTAGCTATAAAACCACATAACTGTCGTAATGAAAATGCTTCTGAGATATATTGATGAAATAATCAAGACAGAAATAGAATAGATGTAGATCTCTCTGATTTTAATTGATCTGAAAATATTTTTCATACCAAAACTTAATTTTGATCGGTTTGTATAACAGCTATATGCTATAGGGATCTGATCTGAACATTTTTGCTCGAAGATTATATCTTTGCTTAGGACAATCATTCGTGTCGAATTTCAAGCAGATATATTGACAAATAAAAAAGTTTTCCATACAAAAACTTGAACTCGGTCAGTTTTTATGACCGCTATATGCTATACTGTTCCGATATAGGTTGTTCCGACCAATGAAAAGCTTCTTGTGAAGAAAATGAGATATGCAACATTTTAGACCAATATATCCAAAAATGAGCGACTTCAATGGAATTTTTGGAAAATTTCTACTACTCCATATGCTCCTAAATGTAGACTTTTGTAGGTTTGCATGAAAAAGCAAAATTGACAGAAAAAAATTATTTATGTACACAAAAAAATATTGAAATTACAATAAATGTGAAGATGCTGCGATAACATTCAAATGTCTGTAGGTATGCACACATACAAAGCTATAGAAGAAATAAATAAATAAGTAAATATGAACATGCTCTTGCATACATTTCGGCGCTTCCATTTCAAACACCAACCTACACATGCACGTAAGAGTCTATTGTGCTTGTATATTTGTATTGCTTATAAATAACGCATCGTCACAGACAAGCAGGCGTCTACACCCATTTCACTACGTTTCAGATTCCCAAATACATTTTTTTTTGCTCTCTGCTTATTTGGGCATATTCGCATTGATTTTGTAGTTGTTGGGCTTCATTTTGATATAAAACAAGTTTTGACGAGCGCAAAATAAAAAAATCGCTGTATGTTTATAAATACATATAATTTTTTTTCGTATACAAATATTTATATATAAACATCCATAAGTCTTCAATAAAACTCACACCATACAGCTAAAGGTAAAAAAGTGATAAATAAAGTGAAAAATGCAAAATTTTAATGCGCACGGTTTAACGGTTGCTAATTGATTCGCGTTTACATTGCAACACATTGTACTTGTTGTTGTTGCTTAACAGACAGTAAGTGAACGCTTGAGCGGATGCAGAGTGTGTCGCGTACTTCAATTTTCATTTGTGTAGCTGTATTGGTGGCCGTGTGGGCATTGTAATGCTATCACATAACTGTAAGCTGTTAAAGCAACAGGCAAATAAACGACGAGAATTTGTATAAGTACTACTTCTTGTGATATATATGAAGGTATGTTATACCGATATAGAAAGGAGAGAGCAAACAAAAAGTTATATTACAGCAACTGATCAAATTTGACGCGGACTGACAAACAAAATAAAAACTACATTTACAAGTGTTTTAATATGAATTTATTTTATCGTCTTTCAAATAGGCCCCTGAGCCTATGCTGGCAGCTTTCCACACACTTGGTTGAATTGGGCTTCGTGCCTTCAGCAAATTTTGATTTTTAACTAAAATATGTTGAATCGATCCATAAGAGATATTGAGATCCTCTGCTACCAATCCGATGTTTTTCAAGTACTAATACACATATGGAAACCAAAATTAACAATAACATAAATTAACACATGTAAGGAAGGGCTAAATTCATGCGCTACCACATTTTTTGTACTGTTGGAATTTTCAAGAGCACCGAGATTTGTGATAAAAGTGGATGGTGCCACGCTCATTATCATTAAGGGATGATATATGGCTATAAAGATCTTTACAGGGTCCAAGGTTATAGCTGAAAGTCTTCAAGTTATTTCTATACATTACTTAAGCTTTAGACCATGTTTCAAAACCATTCTAAAATTGGAATTACTTCAATGTCGATTAGAGATTCTAGTTTTAGTTCACTCCAACAATTTCTTATCAGTTAAGTTAGCTTAAAAATATAACTAAAGAAGGGTGAAGTAGTTGTGATATATGAGAAACTGATTTCTTGCCTCACTTTTATTAATTATCACTATTCTGTTTTGGTTTGTGAACAAATACCAATTGTAGAATCTCAAACCACAAACTTGGATAAACAGAGGCTTATTTTTTGTGGTATTAGGATATTTAATTCAAAAATTCTTAATTAAAGACCACACAGGAGTTTTATGCGTGTGCAAAGTCTGAGCTCCCGATCGGTAATCAGGTTTTAAGTCAATACAATTTTTTTTATTTGATACAACTTCAATGGCTGATCTACGCACAGCGTGTTTTGAAGCTAGAAAGAAGAACGCCTTTGATTAGATCTTATAAAATTTTCTAATTCCAATATATCTCGGCTTAGGCATTTTCTCTCTCTTCCTACCAGCTCACTAGGAAGTTCGTATGTATGAGCTCCGAGGTGTTTAAGCCTTGATCATAGAAAGCTACATTAAAGCTGCAACAACCAAAGTCGCTTAGCGTAAATATTATAAGAATTCCTACCGAAAGTGTGAAAATGAATGAAATCGGATGATAACCCTCCCACTGAACATATAACGGTACTGTTACAAAGCGCAATAAATAAACACTTTAATATGATAGAGACATTAAATTTTACCCCCGAAATGGTATCAATTGTCAATGTGTTTTTACGTGAGTATCTGCCTACGAAGGCTCAAATCCACGGTGTTTTCTATTTCTAGAAACACGTAGATCAGTATAATGCGCCGATCAACGCCCCAAAGCACAAGTGCATGCACAACACCATACCATGGGAGAACCAAAGCATAGTGCTCCACATACACCTATACCTTGGTTCCAATCGGTTCGGGTGAAAACCAAAAGAGAACACCCTAGCCACCTTGGTCGGGTTCGAGGCCCATCTAAAACCTCTGCCGTACTCTGGGTCCGGCACCCGGCCGCAGTGCGACTCCACATTGGACAAAAGCCCTTCCTGCATTTAGGTTTAAGCCACAGCCACCACGAATCTCCCCAAGGGGCCAAAAACCCAATGAGCAGATTGGAGTTATCTCCAAGGGCTTTCTGCTCCCCGTGGTACCATGTTTTAGTCTTTGGTGTGACCTGTAGATCAGTGTTTAGCTGTGACCTACTGCCAGTCGAGGACCACAAGAACTCCTAGGAATTCCTAAGGACCCGGCTGTATGAATGACATGTGTTATCGTAAATCCATTCGTAAACGAAAACACGGTCGAAAACCAGGAATAAAAATATATAGTGTATAACAACATGCGGGATTTTAGTCGCCTTTTACGACAGGCATGCCTTACCGCGGGAGTATTCTTTTCCCAACCCCGCAGGGAACCTCGAAATGGTATCAGTAGGCTTTAATGGAATCGTGGCCAAAATTTGTTGATGACCGTGGTACCGCCCTTTTTAAGATGAAATCACTTATTTCGAGACTCGCCTTGCCGATTTCAACAAAATTTGGTACGTGATATTCTTCTGACATTTTTATGTTATTATATAATGCAAATCGGACAAAACTACGCCAAGTTCCTTATAGCTTAATTTTGGGTTCAATTTGATACTTTCACTTTCCAGTACACAAATCGGGAAGTTATTAATATGACCAGATACAACTTTGATCAAAATTCAAATCCAAATCCAAATGAAAAATTGGTTGAATCGGGTAAATACTTCCCTTTATACCTAATATTGAGACATTCGAACTTCCAGGTGACTTTATTTTGCATATATCAGCCAATATTTGAGTTATCTCAATAAAAATTAAAAAACATGTTAAGCTCAGAACGGTGTATCTTTGTGCCAAAAATAAATATATATTGGGTAAAAGCTTGTCCTAGCTCCCATTTAACTAATATCAGGATCCATACGATTGCTGATTGCAACTGAGGTACCTTAGTGAACCTCAGGGAACACTTATTTAGTATGAGCATGTTAATAGCTTTAGTGTTGGCAAGCATAGATTAAATTGGGTCGATACTACTTCGACTCTTCTAACAAACTTTATGACGAATTTTTCTGCCAGAGTATAGTTATATTATTGCTTGGCTTCCGATCCTCTTGTTGAAGTTTTTTACCATAAGGTATAGTTATAATGTGTTCGGTTGGACCTGAACTTACTTTTTTTGTTAATAAATTTAACAATAGTTGCCTACATTTTGGCGACGCAATTTTAGGAAAGGATGACATGTATTAAAATGTGTAGTAAGTCGGCCACATACAGGATTTTTACTAAAAATAAATTATAGGCACAAATTTCTACATATGTCTAATTGTACCTGAACCGATTTAATAATATTTAGCGATAAGAGATACTAAGTGGCTACAAAGTTTGTAATACCCCAAAGGGAACATCGGATGCCCAACAAATATATACTTATTTCATATACTTGTACATATACTTATATCGGTCATAAAGCCGATTTGGATGTACTATTACTTGAGCCTGTCTAGTTTTAAATAGATTCATGATTTTATAACTTATTGTTAGGCTTTAAGAAAAAGCAGATCCAATAAATAAAATAATTTTGAAAAAAATATACATATACTTAAACTGTATATGATAAGCGTACCGCGTTTCTTGTATATTTTTTGGTATTTTGCCAATTGATTCAATATTTTGTTGTAAATATTGGAAAATTTTCACTTGTTTATTTACTTAACTCGATTTTCGTTGGAACCGTAGTTTTTCGGAGTCCTGGCTATATGAACTTCGAAATTGTTTTGAAGCCAAGTCATATGAATAGCACTAGAATTAAGTACTTTTGCTCCAAGTTGCCCCAAAATGAACATTTTTCAATATAACCTGACTACTTCACGTAAAAATATCCGGTTTTTAGCTAAAATTTTTTTTCATAAATTTCTATAAATATTTTGTAGCCACATAGTCCTTTTAAATATACCTATATATTGATATATATATACCTTAACTCCGTTACACAAATATATGCACTTTTCCTTTACCCTCAGCCAATATTCCACACTACCATGTCGTGCAACACATAATTGCAACGCGTGAGTGCCACAAAACCTCACACACTTACACATACATATGTACATACACGTTTATAAACAGCGTGTACAGCGTTGCATTAAGTCTGCGTTCGTGCCAAGCCGCCAAGCTGACAGCTAGGCAACCTCAGCCTCGCCTTGGCAGTCCACAAACACACACTCATACATTTGTATGTATATGTGCTGGCTGGCGTGCTTGCGCTGATTGCGCATACGCCATGTAGACCCCCGTCATCAATGCTCTTGCATGTACATTTGTGTGTAGGCAGGTACACCGTTACAGCCTCGCATGTCTGGCTGGCTGCTGCTGATGTGCTGCCTGCATGCAAGCTTTGGCTCCGTTTGTTTGCGCCGCTGACAACGTTGTAGTTTGTTTATTTATGTGCGTGCCATTGTTGTTGTTGCTGCGCCTGTTGCCTCATTGCTTGCTTGCCAGCTTGTTTGTACGCTCGTTATGTCTCTGCATAGGTGCGTATGTGTGTGTGTGGTATATTTTTTGTGGCGCGCCAATATATGTCGGTACGTGAGCGTCAAGTGTGCAATTTCGAATGTACTCGATATTTTCATTTCGCTGACTGCAGCACGCCATTGCCAACTGGTAGTGCCACACACATACATTCGCACACTCACAACTGCATCTTTGTCTGCATTTCTGGCGCTTTTGACGCGGTGGCGGCAATTTCTCCATTGCTTTGGCACGCCCCTCGATGTTCGCGTGTCAACACAACGCCTGCTGTTGCTCGCTGCTGCTGCGTGTTCGGCTTGCTTGTTGCATTGTGCAATTACTCGTTCAGACGAAATTAAAAATTAATTACGCTGCTGAAATTGTGCACAAAAATTGTATTTTAATTGTACTCGCGTGTGCGGCAATGCGCCTACAAGTAGGCTTGTTAGCAGGCGACTGAATTTGCATGTGTATATGTGGTCTTTTGTGAGTGCGTGTGTGTGCGTAGCGGCATTTAATCCGCGCTTACCAAAAATATGCATAAACTCAGCTATTTAACCGCTGCGTTGGCAGTTCTAGCTGTCTGTCTGTTTGTCTGTGCGTCTGCTGGTGCGTATGAGTGCATGTGTGTACGTATTTATACCCTTAACAGGGTATATTATGAAGACCGTTTGAGTGTTTGTGACACCAAGAAGGAAAAGTCGGAAATCTTATAATATATATATGTATATATACATAATACTAAAACACCAGAAGAAATCGTTCAGATCGGACTACTATAGCATATAGCTGCCATACAAATCCATCGATCAATCTCAAGCCCTGGTATGGAAAACTCATTTATTTGACAAGATATCTTAACAAATTTTGGCAGAAATTATGATATAAGATAACACTAAAACACCAGAAGAAATCGTTCAGATCGGACCTCTATAGCATATAGCTGCCATACAAATCCATCGATCAATCTCAAGCCCTGGTATGCAAAACTTATTTATTCGACGAGATATCTTAACGAAATTTGGCAGAAATTATTACCTAAAACAACGCTAAAATATCTCAGGAAATCATTCACATCGGACTACTATAGCTTATAGCTGTCATACAAAATCTGCAATCAAAATCAAGTTCTTGTATGCTATTTTTTGTATTTGTGCAGGGTATTATAGCTTCGGTGCAAATGATGTTAATGTTTTTTACTTTCGTTTTTTTATTTACTCACACGCCCTTTGCCTACTCAACGCGCGTATATTTCCTTTTCAAGCCTCATTTGGTGTATTTGCTTATACTTTTTTATTGGCTGTTGCTGGTGTTGTTGCTTTTTGGTGGCATCTTCCATTGCGAACGCGTATGCATGTATGTATGTATATGTGTGTGTGCATTTGTTCGTGTACTTGTCGCCGTTAATCGTTCGCGCGACCCTCTTTGCAAATGGTTGCAAATTAGTCGTAATTATGTGCGACACAAAGTGGCTGGATTTATATTGCTTTTTTTGCTTTTGTCTTTGTTGCTGTTGTTGTTGTATTCTTGTAATATTTAATGTTTCCTGCAAATACAGATTTATTACATGACAAAAGCAGCAAGTGTGGATTTGTAAAAATTATGCAAAAATTTTTATTTCACCGGAAACCTATTTCCCCAACAATCCTGTGAGCTGTTTAATTGATGATTGTTGATCTAGCGATGTGTCATGAAGTATAAGTTTTAATTAGGCATATTAATTTTAATTAAGTTCACATAATATTTTTTCATACGATTGCTTATTGCGAATACGAGGTATGACAATTAAGTAATGAGACTGATTCCATAAAAACCGTATAGTTGAAAATTATTCTACAACTCTGCCATCCCCTTTAAAGTAGTCCCCTTGAGCAGCTATACAGTGATTTCAGCGCGTTTTCCATCCTTCGTAACATTTCTGGAACGCTTCGACTAGGATGTCCACGAGTGCCCTCGTCACGGCCGCCTGGATGCCCGTAATCGACTCAAAATGGGTTCCCTTGACCACCGATTTTGTTTTAGGAAACAAAAAAAAGTCACAGGGTGACATGTCGGGCGAATAAGGCGAATATTGGGACACGCTGAGGGCGGTGTGGCACGGCGCATTGTCGTGATGAAGGATCCAGTTACGAGCGATGTCTGGGCGCACCCTGTTGACTCGTTTTCGCAATCTTTTTAGTACTTGGCAATAGTAGACTTGATTCACAGTTTTCCCCGGTGGAACGAATTCTTTGTGGACGATTCCACGGCTATAAAAAAATGCAATAGTCATGGTTTTCACCTTCGACTTGCTCATGCGAGCTTTTTTCAGGCGGGGGGCGCGCGGAGACAACCATTGTGAGCTTTGGCACGACTAAGGGCACTATCACCATACACTCTTACAATTTTAGTGTACGTTTCCGAAGCTGTTTCGCCCAATCTGGCGCAAAATTTTATCGCGACGCGTTGCTCTTGATTTCGTTTTTCCATTTTCGTGAGGGCACTACAAACACACGTCTACTCAACTTGACGCAGGAGGCGAAATAAACAAGCTAGAGTGATGGTACATATATAAATGGAGAGGGAGAGATGCCGAAAAAATAAAAAGGGAATTTCAAGGTCACAGGTTTACCAAAAGCGCAGCAATAAAATCAGTCTCATTACTTAATTGTCAAAGCTTGTAATTTCATTCAATCTTAATAAATCACATATTATACTAGGGTTTTTGGAAAAAAAATTTGGTAAAATAGGAATAAAAGAAATTAGTATTATATGAATGCTTTTAAGGTGAATACCTAATGTGAAATCAAAATTAAAAAAAAAATTATAAGTTGTCTTACGAAAATTTTAAATCGATATCTTCAAAAGTTCGCCTTCTCCTGGCTTTATATTTTCACTGCCATTCAGCAGGCTCACGAAGTGTTCCCTCCATAATTTTAGTATGCTCTGAGCATGAGTCACTAAAACACCTCTGGGGGTTCTAAAAGAATATGCTCCGGTCTTGAAATATTCTGTAAGTCGCCGAATTTTTTGATAGAATTTTCGGGCATTACCCCTGTCGGCCAGCTTGTCAAGCTTTTCGTACTCACGCATTTCGGCTTCTCTTTTCTTTCCTAGTGTTTGTTGACCTGCGTCTTTTGGTGCATAGATACGGGTGCGAATTTTGGCTGCAACAAGATAGTGGTCCGAATCGAGGTTAGGACCTCGGAGCGTATGCACGCCTAAAACATTGGAGATATGTCTTCTGTACATTATAACATGATCAATCTTCTTGGAGGATTTTCGATCCTAGGTAGCTTTATGAATTTTCTTTTGCTGGAATATAGTACTGCAGATATTTCGGGGCCCGGCGAAGTGGGTCAGCCTCAATCAATTTTTGGGATTTTTTCTGGTGGAGGCTGAATTTACCGACCGTTGTGCCAAAGATACCTTCGCCAACCCTGGCGTTAAAGACGATTTTGACATCGTGGCGGGGGCAGCTATGATAGGTGCGCTCTAAGCGCTCATGGAATGTATTTTTGATCACATCGCCCTTCTATTCCATCGGGGCGTGAGCGCAAATCAGCGATATGTTGAAGAACTTCGTTTTTATCTACCGGGAGAATGACAGTACTCGGCTACGGAGTCTCTCTCCCACAAATTATCCCATACCGAATGTGCGCTCCTTTATATGGTCACTGTAGTAAATGTCACAAAGATCATGTCCATCGCATTTTCTTAATGGAGGTGATGTCAGCTTACGGGGACATCAATCAGTTTGGCAGTGGCACCGTCCCAATTAAGGGACGGGACATTCCAGGTGCATGCCCTCAAATCGTAATCCTTAATGTGTCATCAAAAGAGGGTCTCTCATCTGAGGTTGTTTTTAACTTTTCATTGGGAGCGTTTTTTACGAGTCGGATCACAAACCCGGATACTCTTTGGCTACCAGAGGATACAAAGAATCGTTTCTGAACACCCTCGCTCACAGAACTTTCCTCACTTGCGTGAACTTTTACCAATGACTCCATCTTTCTTATTTAGCTAACTTTATATAAAATGGTTTATCAATCTACTGTGATGTGATCTATGATACCGAAATCGAATCCAGCTTTCATTCGGACAAAGATGACGATGTAACGGTGTTTGGATGTATAAGCATTACGACGTGTAAAAATTATGTTGTGACTTTGAGCTTGGTACCTATCTCAGGTAATCTTTCTGGTTAGGTTCTATAACAGACTTTGAGGTTTTGTTTCTCATAATAGAATATATCAGCATTGTTACTTCTTTGTCAAGGGAATATTCTGTTTCATAAATATACCTTCTGAAAGGATCTAGATTTTCATGATAGTTTGTCCTATGTTATCTGAATTGACCTAGGTTGTATTTGGTCAAAGGTTATTGCAACATCGATCGATGGCCAGCGTTGTAACCGCCAACAGCGATCTCCATAGCAAATAGCTGACATCAAAACAGAACGATCGGAATCAAGTGATTGTATGGAAAAATTTTTTATTTGACGAGATATCTTAAAATTTTTTGGCATGGGTTATTGCCCGAGGCGCTAGAGCAATTTCCGAAGAAAGTGTTTAGATCGAAGCGCTATTATATATATGTATTATGCCAAAAAGTATAATTTAATCTTTTTCCATGTTTTTAGACCAAAACAATCTAACGAGTGATCATTTAACTTGTTTCTTAGCCTAATATAGAGGCATAATATGGTAGGAGATTAGATTATATTATAAGTATAGTAAAGTGAATAGTGAATAATAGTGAAAGGCTAAATTTTGTATAATAATCACTATAAAAGCACAAAGATTAATGGAACATAAATGTTTTCTAAAATTTTCTAACCAACTTTACGGAGCACATTGTATTAAAAAATGCCACTGCTTATCAAAACTTCGCTTTGAAAGTTCATTTATTTATTAAGAGTTTGCCACGATATGAAAAATCGAAAATTTTAAAATAATAGCCCTTTTATTTTCACAAAATAACCATTTGAAATAAAAATCACGAAGCATCTGAATTATTGTCAACAACTTACATCCATTTACAGCAATATTTATATTTTAATTTCCTTCCCTCTACTTGGCAATAATTTGTTGTCACAATTGTGATAATCAAAATATTTTATTCATGCGCATGAAAATTTAAGCCTTTTTATACCGTAATAAAATTTTATCGATTTTCAACCCCAACTAACGGAATCTGCTTATCTGAATTTGACATCATAAACATTGTATGATAATTGCAAACAAAGCTTTTTAATTAGATCTAATTTGATTGAGTGGTTAATATTGAGGACAATTCAATTTATTCGCTAAATAAACATTTCACTCAAACAGAAACTGGTATTTTAATTTACAGTTATAATAAAAAGAAATTAAACAAATGTGAGTTTTTTATGGAATAGTGGAAGTAAATATGGCACACGGGATAGTTATATTGTAAAAGCATTCAAAAAGGAGGGGAGAGTCAAACATTTATTAAAATTGACATAAGGGAAAAAATAATGAATACATTTCAAAACATTTAATAACAAAAATAATTTAATTAGTATAAAATATTATACTACAAATAAAATAAAATACTATACTGCAGTGAGTGACAGTTTCAAACTCGGCATGCCATATTAAGTAGCTGAGAGCACATCGTATCCGAAAAGGTTGCCTATTAAATTGCTTGACTCCTACGAGTTTGGCAAAAGTTGCCACACATTACAAACAACATTTTTTTTCTAATACATATTTTTTCCAATTGTTTGAAATTCACATTTTTCGGCGATTTCGTCCATCAAACGATCCAATAACGTTATGTAATAATCTCTGTTGATGATTCTTCCTTTTTCAAAGTAGTCAATAAAACTTGTTTCGTGCGCATCCCAAATTACAGACGATTTCATCACTCGAATGACTGTTAATTAAACTTTGGGGTGGAATGATGGAGCTACGTTTCATCTTTTGTCACATGTATACGCAAAAACTGGGGTTTATTACTAGAATATCTCCAAATACTGATCCGAATTATTAACTCGTCATTGTTTTTGGTCACGTAGCACCCACTTTGCACAGAGCTTTCTCATACCCAAATATTTTGGAATTATATTATTAACATAGAGGGCCTGCTAATTCGAACAACTTCAGTTTACGGGCATCCGAAATTATTTTGTGGATATTTTTGATTTTTTCGTCGGTAACAACTTCTTAAACTAAGCATATGTATCTTTGCTGGTTTGATGGGAAGACCATATTTTATAGATGGTATGCAATAAGAAAGTTATGAAAATTTCATACAGCCTTAATTGAAAAGCCGAATATCTCGAGAAGTATTAATGATAGTAGTTTTGTCCTCGGACTTTTTTGTAGCAAATAAAATTTCCTACAAGTTTGGTTTTTTGGTTTTTTCAATAGCTCCTTTCATTTACGAGATATATACAAAAAAAAATGCGAATTGGTCCAGTCCTAAATGTTAATATTAAGGGCTAAAATTTTCAGGGAATTTTTTTTAGGTTATTTCTAAGGAAATTTCATGATGGGATTGAAAAACAAAGAATAATTAAAAAAAAAACAGCCTAATGTATGTACTACGTATCATAAATCGAGTTCTAGCGGACTTTGTGTCTTCGGTCAAGCAAAATGTAGCAAAGTAAAGTTACATAAGTTAGCTTATGACCTATACTAAATATGATTGTATACCTTTCATGTTTTCGTGGAATAACAGTTTTCAACATAAAGTTTTAGAAACCTGGAAGTTTTTTCCCGCCCATAATCTTTGTGAATTTTGAGTGTATAAATATTCTGTTAGCTCTTACTTGCTACATTTATGATTACTTTAAGATTTTAATATTAATTTTATATTTAATTTTAATTGTATTTTCAAATTTAATTTAAATTTTATTTCTGATTTTTTCGATTTTAATTTTCATTGAATTTTTTATCTAATATTATTATTAATTTTAATATTAGTTTTAGTTTAAATCCTGATATGCGATTTAATTGTCATTTAAGCTTCCATTAATTTTAGTTTTAATTTTAATTTAATTTTAATTGTAATTTTAATTTCAATGTTATTTTAATTTTAATTTGTAATTTGTTTTGTAATTATGATTTCAATTTTAATTTAATTTAATTTTAATTATAGTTTTAATTTTAATTTTAGATTTAATTTTATTTTAATTTTACTTTTAATTTTAACTTTAATCTTAATTTTAATTCTAATTTTAATTTAGAATTTAATTGTAATTTTTATTTTAATTTTATTTTAATTATAATTATAATTTTAGTTTTAATTTTTTGTTTTAATTTTAATTTTAGTTTTACTTTTAATTTTAATTTAAATCTTAATTTTAATTTGAAATTTAATTTTATTTTAATTGTACTTTCAATTTCAATTTTAATTTTAATCTTAGTTTTAATTTTAAAATTTAAATATAATTTTTTCATATTGTGAGTGCCCCAGTTAATAAAAAATAAAATGCAGAAAATTATTAGAAACGTATAAGCAAATTTATGTCTTACTTCGTTAAATATTTGCTTTTAGTATTTTTACTTACACATTTGTGATTAGGACGCCGTAATTGAATAAAACCACATTCTTGTGTACACATTCAGATATTTGTGTTGCTTCGAAAAAACAACTTTTACACACAAACACACTCACATGCGTGCTTTTACTTAACTCCATTGATTTAATAACTGTTTTTAACAAATTGATTTAATAAGTTAGCGAATAAGCGTGCACACGTACGCCGTTCTGTAGACATTTATTTACTCAAAAGTTATAATTTGTATGCAAAAAGTACCGAAAAAATTGCATAAAGGAGAAACAGCGCAACAAAGCGTAAACACAGCAAACAAAAAATATAAACAAAGAAAAATTGCGTTTCAAAAGAAACATAATCATAATGAGAAAGTCACCGCCAAAGCCAAAGCCAAGGCGAAGAAGCGGCACACCATTTACCAAGCGCACAAAACGAAACAAAAACGCAAGACGAAAGTTTCTGGCAAAGATGAAACAATGCGCGCCGTAAAGTATGCTAAAGCGCTGAGCCGCTGCCTTTGCAGCAGCCGCAATATATCAGCGATGACGGTTGTAAGCATGTGTGAGTGCGTGGTTGCGTATGTGTGTGTGTGTGTGACATATCTTACAGACAAGCGAAGTGAGTTATTGTTGTTTTTGTAATTATGGTGGAATTTCGCATTTTTTGTTGTACACAAAAATAAGTTATTCGTCGCTTTTTTCTCGGTTGTTCTAGGCAAGTTTTCGTTGACGCCGCTTCTTCTTCCTCCTTCTCCTTCTCGCCATTCCTCCTCCATTTATTTGTGCACCTTCAACAATTCTTGCAAAGCGTTAAATTTTATCAACTCTGAAGTGCGTGGTTGCCAGTCTTGCGTTGTTTGTGTGTGCGTTGGTGTGTGTGGCAGCTTTGTCTGCGCTTCGCTTTGCTATTTTTTGATTTTTTTTGTGTCTTTTTTTACTGCCTCCATCAAGTTCATTTCTCTATTAAATTGTTGTTGTTCTTGTGGTAATGTTGTTGCTGCTGTCACTCGAATTATTCGCTCACATGCTCAAACGGCAGCAGTTTGCGTATTTTGTTGTTGTTGTCGTTGGCGTACGCTTACGGCGTTGTCGCCGGCGCGACTGTGCTGACTAGCTGCTGGTGCTTTTTGATAAGACAGTGTAGACATCATAACAGAATTTTTTTTATATGTGTACATACTTATTGTCGTAACGGTAGACGCAGATAGGTATTTAAAAATGCTATATAAGTATATATACATACATACAAATATCACATACATATGAAAGTTAAGTTGCTGCATATACCAAGAGGCTGTGGCATGAGCATGTAGAAAATTGTATGTATGTATGTATGTGTCTGTATGTATGCTTTAACCATTTCTCTACCCACAGAAATAAAACGCGCAAACGCAATCTAACACTCAAATTAACACATACATACAAACAATCTACATACTGACATTTGGTTTATTGCTGCTACTACAGCTGACGTCTCACAAATTCTCATCCCTTAAAAAAACAACAAACGGTATTTGTATATTTAGCAGTTTTACTATGACAGCTACAACAAAAACATGTAAAAGAAAAACAAAAACAAAAATGAAAACTACAACAACAACGAAAAGAACACTAGAAATACAAAAAAAAACAACAACAAAAACGAAAACAACAACAATGTCATAACAACTACATCAATAGCAGCCTACAATAACAACAGCAACTCTGTTACAACAACTCCAGCCGTCAGCAGAAAAAAGGGTCCAACCTTGTTGTCTACGCACACAATATGTTTTACCGTTAACCCTCGATTGTTCAAAAAACACGAAATCGTTAAGGTCGCACACGACGGAAGTCAGTCACTCAAATCGGTGTGCCAACAAAAAATTGCTACAGAATAAGAAATTTATTTTATTTATGTGTTTCGGTGTCGGCAAAAATGCCTCACTAATTGTTGGAAGGGGAGCGTTGGAGGCGTGAAGTTCTACTTGAAGTTTGGGGCAATATTAATTTTGCGCAGTTAGTGCATACTTTGGAAGTTTTACTGTTATGAAAATTGACATTAATAAGCGAAGTTTTGGCCCATTAATTGTGCGGGTTTTAGATCTAGTTATATATAAAAAGTATGTACATAGGTACATATGTGCCTTATATACTTAATATCTATATTTATGTATAAGTAACATGTTATTTATCTCTATCCAAACGCCAGAAGAATTTATTACCTGCTCTCAGACATACTGCTAATCCAGTGTTGATTTCCATTTATGTTCACAAAACCGTTATTTATGAAGTTAAATGAAATAAGTTTAGTTATAAGTCCTTTAGACCTGTGTTTCATGGTAACTTTGTAATATTGTAATTATATATATTCTTTTATATCCATTATATATGTACATACATATAACTCTGTATAAAACGATTTTGATAACTCAAAGGTATTTTTGAATAATTTATTTCGTATCTTTATTCGATTTCTCCTAAAACAGCGACTTCCCTACATTTTCCAAATTTTTCCATAAACATTGTCTTAACACGTTTTCTATAAAAGTGTAAAAAGTGTTTTGAAATATTTTTTTATCCATTCAAAGCTATAATATGTACTGAGATCCTAAAAAGAAAGATGTTATAAGTAACGTCTTTGAATAAGACCTCTATCATCTGATACTTTTTGTTGATTATGAAAGTTGAAAGCATGAGCTAGAGTGATCAATTTGTAAGGTATGACTTTTTTATGAAAAATGGTTTATAATTTTTGCTTCCAAATAATATTGAGTTTCTCAAATAATTTAGACATTTTATACCACTGATGCTTTTCTTCTGTCGTTCCTCAATAATTGGCAAAAGAGTTTAAGAACTTACGTTAACAATTTGATCCTGTGTAGAAAGTATTTCACTTGAACAAGTATTGACCGTAAAGTCCGTCATAAATCGCTTTAAGCCTGTCACAAAGTTCATTAATACCGCACACAATTTTATCGCATGTTTGGCATGTTTCACAATGTCTAGTAATGACTCCTACGAATGCGGCAAGATGAATATTGTTAAAAGTAGTTGTTCAGTGGATCTTCTGCGTTCAATTCTATGCCAGAAGAATCATGCAACCGCACAGGAGTTGCTTAGATTTCTCGGGGTTCAAAGGTCCAACATTAGAGCATAAGAGAATAATAACAGAGATCCAGCACGTTCTCAACCCAATACAATTGGCGTAATAGTGTTGTTAGAAAGCGAGCTCATCGACCTTGCAATTTTCACTTCAATCCGAAAAAGTTTGTTTGATTGTTCTCTCGTCTTTTTCTAATTCAGATGGTTGGCCATCTCAAGGATTGTTTCAATTTTTTCTTAAATATGGCTAAGAAGCAACTGCATAAAAAAGCTGAAGTAATTTCCTGGCATGGTGCCGGGTTGGCAGTCCCGACTGTCATGGGAACGGGGCTAAGAAACGTAGAAATTAGTTGAATGTGTTTAAAACTTATTTGATATACATAGTTCTGTTTTATTAAGCATCAGGACTGCTAATGCATAGGCGCATATATATGACATTTTGCAACCGTCTTTTCTTCTCAAAAACCTGCTGATTTGTCGGAACCACTGTTATTTGACAACTATAGCACTTATGTGCCATTTTCGCTTGATGTCATCGTAAGTGTAAGTAAGTTCAGCACCAGCAATCATCCACTTTGGAAATGGATCGATATTGAAGTAATTCGTAGATGAAAACTATTCTCATGTTTTATTTTGCATTAACTTGTATGACACTCATCCACCGAGCTTCTTAATGTATTCAGACTTACATAAATAGTTCTGAAGGGTTTTTGTGCAATTTTTTGAATTCCTAGTCATTCGAGACAGTGCTTACATGCGTTGGAACTACGCGATTTAATGTTACAGTGTCAGGACCAGCTGCTGTCGGTCTTGCGTTTTCGCATGTGTCGAAGAAAACTGTGAAACATGACGTATTCTCTCCTTGCTTGCTTTGTTCCGTCTTTGGTCACTGACTACGAAGTTTTATCTAATTTCTGAAGCCATAAACAAACGCTCTGTGCAAGCGATCCAGCGAGTGCCGAACGTGTTTCAGTTAGAATGGAAACTTAGTTTTGTGTTTCGAAAAGACCCTTAAAATTATGATATAATGTTGCTAGCACTAAATTAGACAAAAAAAGGTTCTGAAAAAGTTTGGTTTATACCAAAGTGGTGAATATGACATTGCATTTAAAAGCAGGACGTCTAGTAAAAGAGTTCTTTAATGTCAATACAAACATACGGACGTCTGTAATAATTTAAGAAAATGAAATAAATAATTTTCTTATAATTTTAGAGTTTTGGCAAGGTTAGAATATTCGCTCCATCCGAGTTTCGGTTAACTTCTTTGTCTTAGCTCTACCAAACCGTTACTACAAGCACAAAAAAAAAGAAATCCTTTTTTTTTGAAGCGGTTTGTTAGCCAGTTGTTGTTTTCTGGGTAACAATTTTCTTTGTTAATATACTTAAATATTTTATATATGTGTATAATATATTATGTAGTACTTCGACATATAAAATAGCTAAGCTACTGCCTATGGTTTAAGATCTGTGCAATATGCACTTTTTATATTCCATAAATTTTGTTTTCCTAATTGTTTACCTAGATTTCACCTTTCGTTCGTATGTATTCCGTATATACTAACTGTATGAAGGCCTTCATAGCCTCCAGTTTCTCTCCATTCCTCCGTGGAGCTACACACAACCAAACTACAACTACAAACAAATTTTCCAGCTATGATTTTCACTCGTCTACGCAACTACAAAAATAACAATAATAAAACAACAAACATACACGAACTCCAACTGACAAGCACCTATATACATAAGCGCCTATATTGGGTATTTTTTGGGTAGTATATACTGCTATATGGTATACATATAGTAAATACTCAACAATTTCAGGTTGCTTTGCGAAATTTCCCAACTTTGAAGCTCAAATTGTTTTGTTGCGGTGGAAAAGTTGCTACCTCGACATAGTCAATAACCAGGTGGTCAGAGAAGGATAATACAAAAAAAAGAGCAAAAAAATAGGAAAAAGAAGTTTGAGAGTATTGCATTTTCACATACAGTTTTTAGCTGGTATTTTTCTTCTGCATCTTAAGCAAAGATCTTAAGATGAAATAGAGACAGAAAGTATTATCAGTTATACCTAAAACACTGCAGAATCGGTTGCCATTTAATACTTTGCTACATATTTGAGAGTCAGTACCAGTGTCTTCGATAAGTCATACCTCTTAGAGTAAAGGGCAAGATCCAACCTTTTTGTTGAAAATATTCCGGAATCAATAAGGAATTTCAGTGTTCTTGCAGGAAGGTTTTTGATTATATAACATTTTTTGAAGATCTAAAATGGGGTAATGATGGTGTCTTCAAACTCTCCTCGTTTTCCTTATAAAATAAATCAACGCATTGCTGGGTGTAAAAATCGGCGTATTTTCTTAGGTGAAAGAATAAGATTGTGAGTTTCAAATTATTATTTGAAGATCCGGTTTGGACTACCAAGCTCATTCGGCTTACTTTTGTAGACTATTTATCACTACTAATACTGGACTTAAAGTCTCCTTGTGCGAAGGTAAACCCTTTTCCGTTTCCGGAGTTCTCAATGTTTTTGGTATCAAAAAATAGGTTTAAAAGACGAACTCTGTAATTTTACTTGCATCATTTTTATTTGGGTCTTCTATCTTGCTTTTGAATGCAATGTGTCTAAGCCAACGTGTGAGTCATTTCTCGGCATACAAATACTATTTTCAATTACTACTTACTTGAAGCGATTAATATCAGTTTCGTCTATCTCTCCTAGTTCCGTGAAAGTCTGACTGCTGAGATGTTTCAACGTTAGTCTGACAATAGCTGGACGATGGAGGAAAAAGTGCTTTGCTGTTTCTATTCACCTTATTTCATACTTCTTCTTCTTCATTGGCGTTGACACCGCTTACACGGTTATAGCGGTTTACAACAGCGCGCAAGGCATTCTTCTTTTTCGCTGTTTGGAGCCAATTGGCAATGGCTTTCCAACGAAGTCCTCCTCTTTCTTTGCTTCACTCGGGCAGGTACTACGTCGAATACTCTCAGAGCTGGAGTGTTTTAATTCATTTGACGACATGATCTAGCCAGCGTAGCCGCTGAACCATGTCAATATATTCGCATATCTCGTACAAATTATCGTTCAATCGGGTCCGATATTCGCCGTTGTCAATGCGCAATGGTCCATAAAACAGAGCAGAACCTTTCTCTCGAAAGCTCGTTATGCCGACTCATCAGATGTTCCCATCGACCCTGCCTCTGCGTCATGTGTCCATTAGGCAATGCTTATGAACAACTCCTATGTTTGTGGAAAGATACTCTTTGATAAGTAAGCAGTTTAATGGATCTCCTTCGTTCTACTCTAGATCAGAAAAGTCGCGCAGTCGCACAGGAGCTGGTCATCGACCTATGTCTGATAACCTCACGTGAGATCTACAGTGCTAGAATGCAGAAAGACAGTGTAAGTGGGACTAGAGTGCCCCTCTTGCGAGCTCTGCATCATTTCAATTTCCTGCGAATCCTCTATGGCCAGGCAAAAAATATCACTGTAGTGATTCGGCAGCCTAAAACTTATCTTATTACAAAAAATACTTTCTCCCACTTCCCCCTCGAGCTTTAATTAATCCGTGAAAAAGTTCACTTCGCCTCTTCTTCAGAAACTTTCCCTAGTCTACATATTCTTTGTCAGTATGTGTACAGAGAAAAAGCCACCAACATTAGACTCTGTGATGCACTGGTTCAAGTTTTCAGGGCTACAATCTAAGAATACAAATATTTAAAAATGTTGCTCTTTGGACTCTCCCATGTATCCACGTGCTCTGAGTCTTAGAGCGATCTATGTAACTATTTGTTGATCACTGAGTGATGGTATTGATGGCGAAAGACAGCTCTTGGTCTGATAAAAACTCGATTGCGTTCCTCGGCGTAGACTTGGCTAACGTGTTGTCTACCTTCCATCATCCACGATGTTTCTTCCTTAGTCATTTTTGAGATAAACAGTCCACAATCACTGGGTAACTGTTAAATATACTAAGTACGTCTTCACTCTTTCACACAACTGTGTTCACACATATTTTCCATTTGTTCAACCGAAAGAATGTAATCGACAACAACAAGCTGCAGCGCGCGTTTGCCACGAACGAAGCGAAACGACTTGACTGCCTACCTGGCTTCGGCCCACGCTTCCCCTAAACACACATATGCACGCTTCCTTCCAGCTTCCTTCTCCACCCCGACCTTGGGGCTTCTAACACCATACCAACTTCAACAGCAACAAATGCTTAACTCGCAGCGTTTTTGTATCGTTTGCTCTGTCCCTTTTTTGCTGCGTTTAACTAAAAACTTTTCACTTTTACTTTTCATTGAATTTGATGTGAAAAATTTTCGAGTGCAAATTTTGTCAACAAGTTTTTTTCCAACTGAATTGTTGCGAGCCAACTAACAGATGCCAAGCTGCCAAACTGCCAGCTGCCAACTGCTGATGTGCGCTGGCAAGGCGATGTTACACGCTGCCTGTGTGATTGTATGTGTGTGTGTGTGTGACTTGCAGGCGACGAGTGCAGTGTCGAGTGCGGAATTGAAATGAAGTGACAACAATGTTTGGATAAAAATTCCAAAACACTATTTTCTCAAATAATTTTCATCGCCAATGGCAACAACAACAAAACCACAACCAAAAACTACAACAACAATGACGTCGAAAATGCAGCAACAACTTTAATTTAAAGTTGTAGTTATCGAAACGCTTGACATACTTTTGAACTGAGGTTGCAATGGCATGCCTTTTGAGGTGCATACACTTCTGTGTGTGTGTGTGAGTGTGCTGCGGTATATTTGCAGGCATTTTTGTACCGGCTGCAGGCTTAGTGATTTCCATTACATTGTGGTTGGCACATAAATAACGGCATTAGTTTCGTAATTATAATTTTGTTGGTGTATGTGTGTGTTCAGCTTTTTGTGCAAAACTCAGTTATTTTATTGCAATGCATTAAGTTTTCAGATATTTTGCTGAAATCCACTTTAGTTTCAAGATCATAATGACAGAAGTTGGTTGCCACAAGCTTTTTGTTTTTGAGCGCAAATTTCAGATAAAATTGCAAAAACAAATATTTTCATGATTTCCTGTGACGATAAATTTACTCTGAAATATTTGAGTAAGTTTGGGTAAAAAGAATGACGCTTAACCTTCCTTCTTGTTTGGTGCTAGAAGATGACCAGGTCTTGGTGGTAAAGCCTCCTAGATATATCGTCTAGTATGAGTACGCACATCTTCTTTTTGAGTCTTAAAGCAACTCTGAAACACGAATTTTCAGTATGCCACATTGAGAAGTTTCTATCGGTAACAGTGTTTTAGCTGAAGGAATTCTAGCCGGGAATTTCTCTACGGTCATTCATGTGATATTAGGCATTAATTTAAGAATTTTGACGGATACCGGTTGTTGAAGTTGTTTGGAAAAAGTTTGGCTCAGGCTTGTTTAAGTGGCTGAACCCTCAGGATGACGGAAGACGCATCTAGGGCTTTACGATATCTGTAGAGAACGAAAGTCAATCTTCAAGATGACGGGGGTTAATACTTAGAAAGATATATGTATACAGTCTTCTACAAGCCAAGATAAAACTCCTGTAGTGGGATATTAACCTTCGAAAAAGCGCCTTGAATATACCAGAGACCTGTCTGCTAGATAATCTGAATGTCTAAAACTATAAGCTGCGAGGAACTTTAGAGCTTGTTCTGGAAAAGGGGAATATTCGAGAAGGAAGTGTTGGGATGATTCTGTTTCATCATATTCCAAATAGCTGATGAAACAGAAATCCGGTAAAATATTCAATCTCATAGCATGAACACCAATTGGATAATGCCTACTTAGACCTTCTACAGCTATTACAAGGTGAAATTTGCTGAGAGCAAAGAGTTCTAAAGAACTTTTCCGATTTACAATGTGCCAAAAGGATCTTGCGACTGCTGGCAAAGGATTACCGAGCTAGATTGAAGCCACCCAATAGTGAACAATGAGAAGACAGGGGAGCTTTCGTCCATTGCGATTCTGCGTCTGAAGTGCCTCACCTAGCCAGTCCAGGCAGAAAAACCGCATGTAGTAATGTCGCCGCTGTAATATCAAAGTGAACTTCCACAGTCCTTCCATTCTCCAGTAGCACTATTCATAATGTTGTCGATATAGAGGCTGCACTGGCTATTTAAGTAACATTGACAACTCTCTCAGAGTGAGATCGAGATCTCCCTCACTTCCCAATATCATCATCTTTTCGTATGTTTTACAGCTATACGTCCTACGCCAAATCGAGAGTTCACCCATGCTCTTACTGAGCTATAGCCCTGCAAAAGTTGTAACGGTACGACAACAGCCAACACATTAAGCTACCAACCATTTCTGCTAAGTGATGACACTTGACCAGCAACCAATCGAGGGTTTCAATCGAAAACCGAAACCTTATTTGTAACAATAGTTCATGTCAAAGATAAATTCAAATCTACGGGTTGAAAGGCCGTGAAGACCGTAGAACATTTAATGTTACCCACAGTGTTCCAACTCGAGGGCGGCCTCCTCTGCATAAGAGATAGAATATTTCCTCTGGATTAAAAGCTTTCCAGATGTTGATGTTGATGTTGAATTATCTTTCAGGTCATAACTTCAGTCATACTGTGAATGGGTGAAATAAAAATTAGGCGCCTGAATTTGTACTTTACTGATTTTAAGTTGGTTCTAAGCGCTAGTCGATATATGGGGTTTTGATGAATACTGAGGAGTTTTGTTTGGTCGCACAAAAGACTAGTCTCCAAATGTTCAAATCTAATTGCCGAGATTACAATTCCTGATGTAACTAGATACTCTCTTCGGCAATTTGGCTCCTGTATATATAAGATCGCAGAACTGTGTGATTTTCACCGACTCCACATTGAAACTTGAAATGTTCCACTCTCCCCGATTTTTAGCAATGGGGACGAGAGTTGTTTTAGTAGAAAAAAACAAAGTAAAAGTCACCAGTCAGCATTTTAAATAGCATAGCAATTTCAAGCCATTCGTGATCTTAAGGAATGCCATGGTTCTGCGGTGAGTTTCTCCAAACTCCGATGTGTTGTACGAGCACTCGAAGCGCGACGAAATGAGATATATTAGACCCCGTAGAGCTGATTATAACCTAAACTTTGTATACTAAGTTTTAAAGCAAGGAAACGTCGGAGATCTCATAAAGTATTCTTCTTTTTTGCTGTGAAGAAACTTCAAATATGAATTTCAACATTATTGTTATGCCAGCTGAGCTTTAGAAACCCCGTTTGGGATCTCCGTTAATAAAGGGTGATTTTTTAAGAGCTTGATAACTTTTTTAAAAAAAAAAACGCATAAAATTTGCAAAATCTCATCGGTTCTTTATTTGAAACGTTAGATTGGTTCATGACATTTACTTTTTGAAGATAATTTCATTTAAATGTTGACCGCGGCTGCGTCTTAGGTGGTCCATTCGGAAAGTCCAATTTTGGGCAACTTTTTCGAGCATTTCGGCCGGAATAGCCCGAATTTCTTCGGAAATGTTGTCTTCCAAAGCTGGAATAGTTGCTGGCTTATTTCTGTAGACTTTAGACTTGACGTAGCCCCACAAAAAATAGTCTAAAGGCGTTAAATCGCATGATCTTGGTGGCCAACTTACGGGTCCATTTCTTGAGATGAATTGTTGTCCGAAGTTTTCCCTCAAAATGGCCATAGAATCGCGAGCTGTGTGGCATGTAGCGCCATCTTGTTGAAACCACATGTCAACCAAGTTCAGTTCTTCCATTTTTGGCAACAAAAAGTTTGTTAGCATCGAACGATAGCGATCGCCATTCACCGTAACGTTGCGTCCAACAGCATCTTTGAAAAAATACGGTCCAATGATTCCACCAGCGTACAAACCACACCAAACAGTGCATTTTTCGGGATGCATGGGCAGTTCTTGAACGGCTTCTGGTTGCTCTTCACCCCAAATGCGGCAATTTTGCTTATTTACGTAGCCATTCAACCAGAAATGAGCCTCATCGCTGAACAAAATTTGTCGATAAAAAAGAAAAGAACCGAACACTGATTTTGGTAATAAAATTCAATGATTTGCAAGCGTTGCTCGTTAGTAAGTCTATTCATGATGAAATGTCAAAGCATACTGAGCATCTTTCTCTTTGACACCATGTCTGAAATCCCACGTGATCTGTCAAATACTAATGCATGAAAATCCTAACCTCAAAAAAATCACCCGTTATAATAAAATGCCTTTGCTTTCGCCTTCATAAGCAGAAGTTCAACATTCTAAACTTCAGCTGAGAGCACTGAGTTCCAGTTTTATGCTATTTTTAATCCAACTCCCAGTCAATTCATCATACACTTACTCACCAAATACATCTGTGTACCCTTTTAAATCAGCTTAGCAGCAGTTAAAAGCTGCACACACAGCTACAAAAAGCTTTTACATTCACACATAGCATATATATATTTGTGGAAATAAACTTGTTTGCATTCGTTGCTGTTTGGTGGTCGTTCGGCCGTTTTCCTTGTTGTAGACATTTGCTTTGCGCTGTGGATAGGTTGTGGCAGCAACAAAACGCAGACTAAACACATACAAACACATATTCGCTTTCACCACTCTATAGCATACATTCACACATACTCAAGCAAACAAATTTAGTCCTTCTCTGTATGTATGTTGCATATGTATGTATGTGCACCGGATATTTGAGGAGGACACAAACAAACATATGCTTCTGTTGTTACGCTGTCAATTCGCTTCAAAGTCACCCAGTTTTTAAAGTGGTTTGGAATGGGTCACATTAAAGCTTGTCGAGGGTTGTAAAAGTGGTGGTAATTTACATGTTTAAATTTCTTACTTCAGCGTTATGGTTTTGCTCTTTATTGTGCGCTCTTTTACTTCGTTTTTAAATTCTTGGGCTGTCTATTTTCAAATGCTGTATTGAAACAAATTTTGAAAACAATTTAGATGGAACGGAAAGTGAACTTCTTTCTTTCTACTTAGTTTCTAAAATATCCGTTGTAATTTTAAGCACATGGAAGAAATTTTATAACTCATCATCTGGGGAATTCATTGAAGAGCCTCACTTTGTTTAAGAGATACGCATTATAATGCATTAAAAATAGTTGAATAAGCATTTGAAGTAACTTTTTTATCCCGAAAACCCTAATTAAAACAATATTATAAATTTTTAATCTTGCACACCGGATTGACAGCTACTGACAAAGCCATCATCTCAGATTTATATTTTTATTAATTTTTAACATTGATTTTGAGATTAAAAGTAAGATTTTCAACTTTTACTATGAAATTAAAAATTAAAAAAATACTTATACATTTAGTATTTAATTTCAAAATCGCAATTTAAAATTAAGAATCTTATTTTTATCCAATTTTGATTAAGTCATCGAAAAACTCGCTACTGTTATTTTAAGTGAATCAGTCGAACGAGCTTTATCGATGAGAGAAGTCTGTTTATATGTACTTGTATTACATCATAACTTTGGAGACAGACTCATTGGATATTCTTTTTCTTCTTCTTTAAAGGCGTAGATACCGCTTACGCGGATATAGCCGAGTTTACAACAGCGCGTCAGTCGTTTCTATTTGGCGTCAATTCGAGATACCAAGTGCAGACATGTCCTTCTCCCTGATCTTTCGGAGGGAAGGTTTTCCTCTTTCACTGCTTTTCCCGGCGGGTACTGTATCGAATACACTCAGAGCTCTCCATTCGGACGACATGACCTAACCAACGTAACACATAACTAGTAACGCCTCTTCTTCTGCACCATATCTGTAGCACGACGGTGGTGATGAGTGACTCGTAGAATTTGGTCGTTTTCCGTCGAAAGAGGGTTTCACTTCTCAATTGTCTACTTAGTTCGAAGTAGCATCTATTGGTAAGAGTTATTCTGCGTTGGAGTCGAGGCTGACGTTGTTGTTGGTGTCAATGCTGGTTCCAAATTATTTACGATTTCAAAGTTATGATTGACAACAGTGACGTGGAAGTCAAGCCGCGAATGCGATGACTATTTGTTTGATGACTGGAGATTTCAATATCATCGGCGTACGCCAGCAGCTATGCGCTCTTATGGTTTGATTGTACTTTGTCTGAAACCTCGTTTGGTATTGAACAGCTCGGAAAGGCCCTTCCCGATCCTAACGCAGCTTTTATTCTTGCGCAATGTCAGTTTACTCAGACGTATTAGTTCCGCGAGGCTACCAAATTAAGACTTCGCGATATCAAAAGCAGCTTTGAAATCGATGATGAGGTGGTGTGTGTCGGTCTTCCTTTCACGGGTCTTTTCCAAGATTTAGCGCATGGTAAATAACTGGTGAGATGTTGATTTTCCAAGCCTAAAGCCAAGCTGATAAAGTCCAATCAATTGGTCGACGGTGGGCTTTAACTTTCCACACAGTACGCTCTATAGAACCTTATATGTGATGTTGAGGAGGCCTATTCCACAGTAGTTGGTGTAGGTGGTGGCGTCTCTCTTTTTGTGGATTGGGCAGAGCACATTTAAATTCCAATCGTCGGGTATGCTTTCGACCGACCATATATTAATAAGAAGCTTATACATGTTCCATATCAGTTCTTCGCCGCCGTATTTGAATAATTCCGGTAATTGCAATTCGAATTTTTTCTTGGTCGGGCAATGGAACGTCCACTCCATGGTCATCGATTGAAGAATCGGGTTCACCATCTCCTGACGTTAAGCTTCCACTGCCATTCAGAAGGTTGGGTAAATGTTCCATCTTCAATTTCAGTATGTTCTGGGCATCAGTCACTAGATCACCACTGTGGGTTCTTCAAGACTACTTAGATAGATTCATTGATTATCACCATTGCCAAACAGAGACTTTAAATTTTATAACATTAACTTAAATGATTAGCCATACTTTTTCTCACCAGAGCTTAATCGAACTTTCACTCCTAAATTGGATCTATAATCGTTAATGTTTGAGTGAGTCTAGCATTGCAACATTTCATACTCGAAACACTAACCAAAATATGTTTAGTCGATCTATAAGAGAGGAAAAAGTCTTCTGCTAGCTCTCTGATACCAATACGATGGTTTTAAAGTACGATTTCTCTAACTTTTTCCAATCTGCTGCCAAGCACTGGCCAATTGATATATGGAGTTCAAAGTTATAAAAAAAACTTATAATATTATATATAAAAAAAGTTACAGCAATCTAGAAAAAAAATGTTATCCGTCGACAGCATACATGGACCAGTCCAGGTTCATTTTGATGAGAGGGTACTTCACTTTTTCTGTAAGGGTGGGATATCAAATATGACGTCCAGAGCCTATGTTGATGTCTTTTTCGTCCCGAGTGTTCAGTTGAGGTTGTCAGGTATAAAAGAAAGTTCTAGGTAAAGTGTGTTAGAAGCCTTTGGACTACTGATTTTCATTAAACAACCTGTTAAGACCTAAAACTCTTCATTTCATAATTTTGCAGCTTGAATAATATTATTTGTTTGTAAATGTGTCATACAAATATACAAGATTCTTTAACAAACTTTTGTTATACAATAACTTTAATGTGTCGGCAAAAAATACCATGAAATTTTATGAATTTCCACACATTGCTGATAAGCGCACACACACATACATTACATACACAAACAAGTATACAAAACTGTTTTTCAAGTATTTAAGTATGCAACGCCTTAGTCATGCAGTACATAATTCTCCAGGCTGACAACAAGTGTTGTCATAAATTGTCGCTTCCGCATGTGTGTGTGTTACTTTTATGTATATCTCACATATGTGTTTGTGTGTATAGATATTTAAGCTTCTGTGTGTGCACATGTGTTTTTGTCTGCTCGCTCATACGTTGGCATGATTGATAACATGTTGAGTAGACCAAGCTCAAGATGAATATTTTTCGTACAAAAAAAAAACAGAAACAACAACAACAAAAGCAGGGATGTGTTTGTGCTACATATGCACACATAAATATATACATACATATATGCTTTCGTATATACAGATGTAATTTTATTTTTGTTAAATTGATTAAATGGAATTCAATTGACTTCTGCACACAAACGCACATACATGATATACACACACGCACACAAATATATATAAATTCGAACGCTCTGCTGAAGAAAGTTGCTTGCCAATATATTGCTTTTCGAAACTCTTGCATATGTGTTGGTTTGGTATGAAATTCTATTTTACACTTTATTAGCCTTGGCAGCTGGCTCCTGCTGTTGCTGCTGCTGCATCATTGATTGGCTTTTATCTATGCCATATTTTTCGGTGCATAATATATTCCATTTTATTCTTAAGATATGACAAAATAATGGGAAAATATATTACTTTTGTTACGAGTTTTTGAAATATTTTCATCTTAAAGACGCAAGCCACATGCCAAAAAATTAAATGGAAAAGAATATGGAAATTTTAGCAATAAATGAAATGGAGTTTCTTAGAATAATGCAATACTCTTCAGAAATTCGTAAAATAGTGCTAACACACGCTTGGCAAGCATTTCCTTGGAATTTACATAAGCTCAACTTACATATGCAAAAGCTTGAGTAACAAGAAAACATTTTATCAAACGATTTATAGCAATTTCAGTTTTATATCACCCTATGTTCGTGGTTTCGGGTCTCAAAATACAGAACATAAGCTCTCAAAGTTTATGAAACTCGGACTTTGAACTGTGCTGTAAATTCTTAAACATACAAACGTAACGGAACACTTTATTTTTCAAAAATTATCGCAAACTTTGTGAAATTAGATTTTATAATAAAGTTTCATTGATAAAAACATTGTAAGAACACTTTCTCTTTCAAATACCCCAAAAGTGTGTCACCCTGTGTTGAAAATTTTCATCTCAAAATTACATTTAGAGTTTTTTATAACCGAAACTTTTAACTATTTAATAGGAAAACATTGGAAGTTCACTTACATTTTCGAAAGTCCCATATTTGTATCACCCTGTGCTAGTATATTTTGAAATTCTATGCTTTCCATTGTATAAAAAGCTTTGATGAATAAAACCATTGGTGGAACATTTTTATGTGTTTTACTAACTTGGTTCTATATCATTGATAATTTTAAGCTTAAAAATAGCGTAAAGTCTTAAAAAAGTGTGAAATCCAAACAAATTGATTGTGTAATGAATTTTTATGGATGTAAGCATTGGGATAGCGTTTTGTTTATAAAAAAATTTGTATTTGTATCACTCTTTGTTTGCTTGAAACACAAAACTTTTAACTGAGTAATAAATTTTCATGGAAAGCAAATTAGCGGAACATATTAGTTTTCAAAAACTTTTATGTGTCACCCTGTGTTGAGATTTTTTTCCCAAAAAATGCGTATGTTCTGAGAATTGAAACGTGAAGCTTTTAAATGTATACTAAACTCATAAAAATGAGAAGATAAGAAGAGCACTTTCTATTTTAAAAACAAATTATCTGTGTTACCCTGCGTTGGTATTTTAGAGGTATGTCGCAGAACCTTCTGTTACAGCAGATACCTTCGGTCTGTTATCTAGAAACTAAGACTAATGTTTCAAGAGTTATTCGTGGCTCTAGCAGAAGCTATCTTAAATTCATAAATAACACATGCGACGCATCTCAAAAAGTATGCTCATAAAAATCTATCAGTTAAATTTCTGCCAATGTCATAATAATTCCAATTAGTAACTAAGCAAAATTAGTCGGATAATGCATCTAGAGCATTCATCAAAATTTCGTCTAAAGAACGGGGCCCAAATAAAAGAACGATACTTGACCCGATCCCTTCAGCAATCTCGTTTGACATTGCCGAATATTGCAAACGTTTTGGTTTCAGAAGTCGTAAAATGAAAAAAAAAAATTAATTAATTAATTTAACATATTAGTGAGAAAAGTTTCTTATATATTATTTTCAAAATTCTAGAACACCATATCCATTCGACGTTCTGTAGTCGTGTTACATCTTTATATATATAAATCTTCTGACCGTGTGTTTGCATTTGAACTGCTCCTAAACGGATGGACCGATTTTGATGAAATTTTGTGTGTATGTTCAAGGAGATTCGAGAATGGTTTAGATTTACAATTTGGTCCACTGGAAAATGTTTTTTTAAATTAATTTTTCATTTGTAATTAATTGCTAATTTTAAATGTTTGACCGATGGATGGCGCTACCATCGCAGTATTCAATATTCAAACCTTATATTGGCGTAAACGTGCATTAAACAAAACGATGCCAAAGTAAAAGGCGACATCTTTAGATCAAGTTTTCATATTGTGGACAGAGTTGTTCGTTCTTAAGTAATAAATTGGGTCATTCAATAGATCTATGGCTAGCTATCATATTTTTTTCATACCTGCTAACTATTGGAGGGGGTATTTTGACAGGCAATTTACAATTGCAAATGGTCTGGGATAAAAAATAGTGGCATAACTGAAGTGTTGATAAAAAGGTCTATTAAAATTTGAGATATACAGAAATCTTTTCGAAGCATTGCACAGAGCAATGCAATATTTAAGCGGGAACGATGAATACATATATGCGTACAATTTCAAACTGATCCTTCCTGAAAAATAATAAAATTGCTAAATATTGGGAATGGTAGAATAGAACTGAAATCAAATACACAATGCAATGAATTAAAATTGGCTCATTTATCATTCGATGAATAATATACCACGGGCATCCCAAAAGACTGATGCCATAACCTTGCCAGCCGATTTTTTTGTCTTTTCACGCTTGAGAACCGTTTCTTAATATGCAGTCCACCAGGCTGACAATCGATTGGACTCGATTGATTTCACTGATGCACAGCCCAAATTCAATAGTATTTTTACCCCAAAAACCAATTCTTTCTTAACGCACGAAATTCTTTATGATTCTTTTTTTTGTAAACTAACACAAGTTGCTTCACCAAAAATGCAATTATTCCTTAAATAATATTTATAATCTAACTAATAGAAATCATATAGATGGTTTTAGTGGTACTACCTGTGTAACAGCCACAGTAAAACTTGGGCGGGTCCTCTAGTACAGGTATAAAAGTTATGGAATGTGGTTGTGCAGGGTATTTTACTTGAAGCCGGCTAATTTCTTACCAACTCAAACATGTCCTTAGTCTGAAAAAATTGAGGTCTGCTCGGTAGCATAAAATTGACTGTCATGAGAATTGTTAGCTTATTGACGGATCATTTTCTTGACAGATTAGGACTAGGACCAATGAGAGATTAACCGATTATAACGAAGAAGAACACAAAGAAGCTTTTATAAGCGAATTGTAGAAGCAATACTGGCTATGAATTGCACAAGGAGTTGGGTTTGAGAGATCTGTTGAACTTTAAATCTCACATTGGTACACCACAGTTAGTATAACACTGCACCGGACGTTCCGAATCAATAAAGTGTTATTGAAGCTTACGAAGGGTGTCTTAAATTTTTTTATAAATAATTATGCAGGCTCGGTCTACATAGATGGACTAATAAGAAAACTCCAATTTAAGTAGTCTAAACAGAATCAAATATGATATTAAATATCTTTCTGGACTTCGGAGAATTAAATGGCGTAACTGCGGACATGAAGCAATCAGAAAGAAGGGAGGAAGATTTGGTAATTCAAATAATTAATTTTTATTGAGGAAACTTGTTTCGAACGTTGCATGCCTCAGCGATTAAAGTCAAAACAATGTGATGTCCGGGATACCTACGCCAATTCAAATGGCTGACTTCTTACCTTTCGAGCGATAGAACAACTCAATTACTCCACCATAGCACTCCCCTCTGATTACAAACATCGAGTGTCGTAAAAAAAGCGTAATCCACATCCTCCACATGCCGCTTTAGATGGGTTAGAGTCACGCATAAACAATTTGGCTGGGTGTGTGTGTGAGCCGCATGCTCCACAAATTGACAGTCTCACAGATACAAAAAGCATACCGAGGATGAGTAGTAGCCACTACTTTACGGCATTGCCACTACGGGCCAAAAAAGAGTACGTGCTGGCATAGCTGTATGTGTGTGCGTGTGTCAGCGCATGTGTGTGTGGCGTGATTGTATACAAAGCAATAAAACGCTTAAATGGCAATTTCAAAAAACGATTTATGTTGCACGCTGGCATATGGAGAAAGTACGAAAACGAAAACCCGTAACAACAGCAACAAAAACAACAGCACCAACCTAGACGCACATGATTTAGAGTAAAAGTTGGCAAACAGTGAGGCAAGTGCCTACAAACAGGCGCAAATCTGTTGTAATAAGCGTATGTGGGCATAAAAAACGATTGAGCATTGTAACTGTATATATGTCAAGGTGCAGACGCGCTACCTATTGTGCATATGTAGCAATTGTCGCAGCGAGTTCTAGCGAAATCTAAACTTTTTCCACCCCCAACACAGCTATAATGCCATTTACTTGTTAGTATGTCTGTGCGTGTGTGTGTGTGCTGCTCCTGGAATCGAAGAAAATATAGTTCCAAGTAAAATTTCATGGCCAGTAATTGAATTGCTGTTCATTGGCACGGAAAGTGGGTTGCCACACGCAGTATAGTGTGCTTGCAACATTGCTTGACTTGGCGGAGAGTAGCATGTTGCCCCCTAAATATGATGTTAAAGCGCTCAAGGAGATTTCTTTGTTTGAAAATTGAGTAGAATACAATAAATAAATCGCAAAAAAAATTTTTTGAAGAAAGAAATTTGGGAAAATTCACTAAATTAAAAAAAAAACAAACAAGAGTATTTAATAAAAATATTTTAATCAAAAATAAATATTCAAAAATAAATCTCTAAAACCACCACTCACATTTTGTAAAAAAAAACTTTTATGAAAATGCAAAATTTTTTAAATATTTAAATATCACAAAAATTTTTTTTTGAGCTGTTATTTTTAAATTTTCTGAATAAAAAAAAATGTTTAATTCACCCAATTTTTGAAAAAAAATTTAAATATAGGAAAATAATTTTAGTCAAAAATTCATCCTCAAAAAAAAATTCAAAAAAGATCACTTAATTTTGTAAAAAACTTTTTATTTTTTTGAAAAATGAATTTGAATTTTTTTTTGAATAAAAATTTTAAATTTTGTTCATTCAATCATTAAAAAACATAATTGCTATGATTTCAGACCAAACAAAATAAAAAAAAAAAAAAATTTAAATGACTTAATTTTCGAACAACAGAAACTTCACTCAATTTTGTAAAAAAAACTTTGACAAAAAAATCAGAACTTTTGAAAAGATTTAATATCAAAGAATAAAAATTTTAAGAAAAAAACTTTTTGATTTTTTTTTTAATAGAATTGTTTAGTTATTTTGAAAAAAACTTTTGAAATTTGTTTATGCCAATTCCCTCATTAACCAAAAACAAAATTACTATAATTTCAGAAAAACTGTAGAAACTTAATAAAAAATTTCAAAATTCACTCAATTTTCGAAAAAAAAAAAAATATTTAATCTATACGAAAATATATTTAGACAAATTTTAATTCTGAAAACTCATTCCATTCGGTGAAAATTTTTTAAAAGCTTCAATTTTCAAATATTAAAATCTACAGCAAATATAAACTTTTTTAAAAATCATAAAAATATTTATTGAAAAAAAATTTGAAAACTAGTCTATATATTTAGACAACATCAGCTTTTTGAAAATTAATTTCATTTGGTGAGAAAATTTTTGAAAAATTCAAACTAGTTTTTTAAACCGAATATCTTAAGATTAAATAAATTCAGAAAATGGAAAAAAGTTAAAAATTCATTCTAAAAATTAAAAATGAAAATGATTTTATTTGTTTACTTTTTAAAACAAAATATCTCAAAAATAAAGAAACTTTGAAAAAAATAAAAATTTACACAATTATAAAAAAACTACTCCATTTTTAAACAAAAAATTTTAAATATACAAAAGAAGTTATTTTGCACAAAATTCGTTCAATTTGGTGACTATTTTTATTTTTTAAATTAAAATCATTTTAAAAATCTCAAAAAAAAATTAAAAACTTAAGATTTGCGTTATTTCCAAAAAAAAGCACTAAGAAAATTCGTCTCTAAAAATGTATTTCTAAAAATATTACTTTCTGTAAAATTATAATTTTTTAAAAAATTGAGAATTTTCTGAAAAAAAAATTTTAAACATGAAAAAATCTTAAATTTTAGTAGAATTAACATTTAGAAAAGAAAACAAAAACATTCTACACTTGCTTTGTACCAACTCTGTAGTGGACTATTTAAGTTTACGGCGCCATGAATGGTAGCAGCGTAAAAACTTTCACTCAAAGCAAATCAAAGCCAAGTCAAGTACATGAACAAAGCAATAATGTGTGTGAGTGCGAGTGTGTGTGTGCGTGCAAAAGTGCTCAATTTGCAACAATTGGCTGTTTTCAGCAGATTCCAGACGCGCAAGCAGCAGGATGAGCCATTGAAAATACAAGGAAAGCAGCGTAAATTCCAGCAGACTCATACACACACTTAAATGTTATTTCTGAATACTAAACAAGTGTCCCGTAAGCAGCGGGAATGAATGAAGCTGCAGCAACAAACACCTACGCCAACAACAGGCTGCAGGATGTGGTAGAGAACGACACGACAAAAGAGAAAGAGCGCGTGAGTTTGTGTACAAAAGCACTCATAAGCTGACAGTGGACAGGAAGAGTGGCGAGAAGTTATGGGAGTGAGTGGATTTTGAGTAGAAAATAAATGAATTAAAATTTCGTTTTGGAGAGCAATTCAGAGAGTGAGATGTAAAGAGCTATGTAAAAACTCTAGAGTAGGTGGAGTACAGAGATTCAGTGTAAATTTGCTATTTGAGCTATTTCACATCAACAAAAGCAGCAATTTCCCAGCGGAATCAAAGTGTAAATAATATAATATTTTGAGTGTTTTACTCAAACATTTTCGAGCATAAACAAGAAGCACAAGAGAGAGTGAGAAACGAGTTGAGTTGTTCATTCCAACTTTTTTGAGCATTGAAATTACCGTTCGGCGAGGTGAAGAGCAAGAGCTGCATGTATGCATTATATGACAGCTATTATTGGACTTTCATTCAACAACTGGTTGATGCTCGATTCGAGAGCGGCAATCAACGGCACAGAGCGCGTATATGAGCATGAGCACACAGCCACGCATTCCAATAGATAAAGTTGCCTCTATTTGACTTTCAAGGGAGTATGGCGTACATACAGTTATTTATGTATATGTGAAGTAGTGGCAGCGCAGTGGCCGCAGATGAGCTGAGCAGTGGCAGATACAAACACATAGATAATTTCAGTGATAACGATAACATGGATACACACAGACTGCTGTGTTGTGGAAGCCATACAAACCAACTTGGAAGGGGTTGTGGGGAAAAAAGAAAATACGTGACAACAAAAGCTGTAGAGTATAGATACTGAATGGACGAAAATAAATAAATGAAGGGAAATTCGGAAATACATTAAAATTTGTGAATTTAAGGCAGAAATAATTGAAATAAAATAAAATAACAATAAACTAAATAAAACTATAAAATAGTAACTATAAAAAACATAAAAATTGTCAGCCTATTGCGCCAATTATTGACAAAAATGTAACTAATACCCTAGGTAACATCCTCCTTTTTTTATTGATTTCGCCTAGGAACTGTTATAAGAACCACATTTTTAGTGCAAATATTTATTAACGCCTGAAAGTTGGCTCGTTTTGAGCCAATATAAACATGCTCACGCTTAATCCAATCTCACTTTTTGTAAGCCTCAACTAGCTTTCAGTGCCTTCAGCAAATGACTTTCAATAGCTTTAACATACTCACATTCGTCTTCCCTGAAACGATTTTCAAACTTTTGAAAACAGAAAAAAGTCACAGAGAGCCAAATCTGGCGAATATGATAGCTTAGCTATGTCTCTCGTTTCGTAATTGGCCCAAAAGTTATTCACAATCAAGTTAGTATGCATGGCATCTTATCCTGGTAAAAAATCTATGACTTTTATGACCGCAAAATCGGGCATGAGTCGCTTCACGTAGGCGGCTCAAAACGGCCAAGTAGCATTCCTTTTTGATCTTGTGGAACGAATGCATGGCGAACTAAATCCCGGTAATCAAAGAAAAATATTCGCATCACCTTGATTTTTTATCTATTTTGACGGTTCTTTCAGTTTGGCTCATTTGAAAAGCGCCATTTTCTAGGTTGTTGAATAGTTTAGACGTCATATGCATAAATTCAAGTCTCGCCACTCTCCATAGTACGTTTGCTAAATGAAGGGGTTTTTACTATGTCATTAAAAATCTCTTTCGGAAACTCTACTTCCTTTTTGCAAGAGATTCCGGACTTTTGGTACGAGTCTAATATTGACACCACTTATACCTAAAAGATTAACCAAAATGATGTAGTATATCCATATGAGCTCTCCTGACATCTCACTGATGGCAAACGACGATTTCCAAGCACTGTTTCCTTAACTTTCGATGATTTTTTCACTAACAGAGGTGGTTGGATGACTCAAAAGAGGCTAGTCGGCGATTTGAATGACTTGAAATTGCTTATTGCGCAGCATACATTACAGGTACATTACTGTTTTGTGCTGTATCTGTAGAAGTTAGATCCATTTCTATTAACATGTCTATTGTGTACTCAGCAGCAAGGTTTCCTCAGCTTACTGGAAAGTGGGTATGCATTAGTGTGTGCTTCTACCATAGTCTCGATATCGATACAGAAAGATTTCGAAGAATTTCTTTTAGCCTTTCTTATATTTTTTTCATGATCTTCGTAGGTTGTAATAACTGTTCCACTCATCCTCTACTTAGGATAGTTCCACTCTATCAAATGGTCGCCTTCAATGTTTTCATAATTTTTTAAGCTCAGGGGGTCACCATGTGTGTATACGAGTAGTTCTCGTTTAACAAGAATATTTAGGTCAATCTCCTTTTTGGATTGATATGCGGGAATCGAAGGAATACGTTTGTTTAGGTCTTGTTCGTTTTCCCTGAAATCGTTGACCCTGGCTACATTTTCTTCTAGTATACGGCAATGTTGTGGTGATTCAAAAAGGAGTTCTCTTCTTCATTGGGTCATCTTACTTAACAGTTCTTCTGACATAAGAGTTATATTCTTTATTGGAGAATAAAAGCTTAGTACGTAGTAAATAGTTGAAAATCAACTCACCTCTTTCTTTGATGTCCATATAGAAGTTGAGGGTTTTGAATAGCTTGTTCGATTTCGCTTATCGGTAAACCAATTCTAAGCTGAGAAATTTAGCTAGAATATCAATATGTTAAAGACTTGTCTAAGTTAAGCTAATTTTCTAGTTTTCAGGAACCTTATTTATTTAATTTTCGATGGCTTTCTCCTTCTAACACATAAGATTAGTTCTTGATGGAACAAGCTGTGATTATGAGTAGCTCTGTAAATGGTATGTATATTGGGTCGTCCAAAAAAGTCTTTTTGTATTTCTAATCAAACTTCAACTTACTTTTTTATATTTATAATGAAATTAAATAAACCAAATTTATATCATTTTGGTCGACCACTTTTGCCATTCCACTAGAGATATTATTCCATCAGTGCAAAATTTTTCTGGTTTCTCGGCGAAAACTGCGGCAAGTAATTTTGGCTTCTCTTGAAACCATTAATCGAGTACTGCATTGACCGAAATAAAAGGTAGTCTGATGGTGCAAGGTCACGGCTATATGGTGGATGCATCAAAACTTCTCAGCCAAGCTTCCTTAGTTTTTGCCGAGTCGTCAAAGATGTGTTTGTCTTGATGGAAGACGAAGCCCTTTCTGCTGAACAGTTCTGGCCGATTTCGATTGCTTGCTTCAATCTCATCAGTTGTTGAGTAAAATGTAGAATCAATCGTTCGACCAGGCTGGAGCAGCTCATAGTGGATGATTCCTTTCCAATCCCATTCAACACTCAGCATAACCTTACGAGGCGTCAATCCTGGCTTTCCGGCCATTTGTTGAGCTTCACCAGGCTTGGGCCATGAGCTTGAAGAAGCGAAGATGTTAATTCGGTCCACTAAAATTTTCACAGACAATTCATGTGGTAACCAAACATCAAGCTTCATTTCGTAGTCAGCCTTTTTAAATAGTTCAAAACCGCTTAATGACGAATATTAAGTTCCTTAACGATGTCAGGGCGATTAATCTTTTCCACATCGATTTTTTTAATGATATGTCGATCAGAGCGAGGTGCATCTTTCACATCGAAATTTCTAGAAGGGAAGCGAGCGAACCATTGTTGTGCTACGCCAACTGATACAGCATCGTCTCTGTATACTTTACAAATTTCATATATATAGAAATATATATAGCGAACTTCTTCCTTATTTTCACTAATTTTTGAACAGCTGTAAATTTTTTTCAACTTCCCTGAATTTAATTTTTTTTGTTTAAATGAAGTAAAATCTCAAGCGTTTGACACAATGTGATTGATGACACCGAAGATATACGACTGCAACGACATCTATTGACAAAATACGATATTTAAATCTTTAACTTAATCGTAGCGGGTTCCTTTGCTGAGTTTGTGTGTCTGGTATACGAGAACCGAAATACCTTTTTACCTCTTGAAAGCGACAGTTACATATTTGGGTTCGCTTTTCAAGTTGTATTTCTCTGGTATTTTATAGGCTTCTGTCAAGTATTATTGTAGGGATAGCCGACGAAGTGATAAGTTTTGCAAGGGTGAAGGCAGAGAGAAATTTGTGTGTTGTTAGGATTCAAGCAGGGCAGTGATAATATCTAGGGTGTAAGAATGAAAAAATAAAGTCCTTTTTTAAGTTTTGAGGGCATATAAGTTTGTTAAGGAGAGAAATGATATTTCAAAAAAGATAATAAAGAAGTATTTTGTGTACCACATTAATTTACAAGTTTTCCAGAGGGACTCTTTTGACCATTGTGAAAGGAGCACACTACTTTCGGCAGGGTTTCGAAGAATGGTAAAAATGTGAGACTTATGATACAGTTTTTGAATGGATTTACCGACAGAATTATGGGAAAGATGCTTTAGATGATTATAGAACGATGGATTCGTTACTTTTTTTCTTCGAGTTCAATATTCTTAGTGGGAGAAATCGTTGAATCTTGGGGCTTATCATTTAAATATAAAAATCAATTAACTCCAAATTCTTAACAATTCTCTAAAAAAATCATATAAAGAAAAACATAAAAAATATATCATACAATTCACAATAAAAAATAAACTCAAAAAACAGGAAAATGGATGAACATCACTCAACGCCGGCCGGAGGTGTGAAATGCTTTAAGAAAATGCGTAACAGCGTGGAAAACGCTTGATAAGAACACATCGATATGAAGCATTGCCTCGTCACAAGCAACAACAACGATAACAACAACAAAGCACATACGCATTTCTACAATTTACAAAGTAAATATGGTTGCAGAGGTGGGGGACGACAAATAAATAAAGGACAACGCAAATAAAAATGAGGAGCCCCGACAAAGATGACAACCGGAGACAGCGGCAGCAACGTGCGAAGAAAAAACAGCAGAAAAATACAAAGAGAAAAAAAACATGTAGAAAAAGGCCAAGTCAACATGATGGCCCGTCCAATCGAACAGCAATGATGCACGGACCCGGCGTCGGACAAGTTGGTGAAACTTTCTTATGACACAAATGAGAAAAGAAATGAATTGAGAAAATTGTATGCTGACCGATGAAATGTCACGCAAAAAGTTGCGCATGTAGAGATAGGAAAAGTTGTATGGGTGGCAAGCGTGCCGAAAATAGGGGATGGCGACAAGAGCGAACTGATGATACAGACATTGTGTTGCAAACGACATTTATCATAACCCATTTCATGATGAATTGAAAATAGTTAAATATTATATAATATTCTGGAATAGGTAATCTTGAGCATGAGATTCTATGAAAATTAGAAAAGATTTTTAGTAAAGACTGGACTCTATATTTATATGGACTCTAATATTATACTTGGATTACTAGGTTGCCGACGCTGCTCCTTGCTATATTTTCTCTTCTCTGCTGACATACTATACATTTGTGGGATGTATGGACAGATATATAGGAGGGGCGCAGGAAGAGAAGAACGTCAGATTTTTTACGGATGAATCAAAGTTTGCGAGGAGAGTTGATGGAGGAGTCACACACGGGAACTATTCACAACCTCTTGTTTTAAGGTTATACCTGCAATAATACTTCACAGAACTTCATAAAAGCCAAAGTGATACAACTTGAAAAGCGAACCCAAATGACTGTCAATCGATAAGAAAGTATTTCAGTTCCAGTGGGCTGGACACGCAAACCTAGCAAAGGCAGCAGTCACGATGCGGCAAAAACTTTAAATATACCCTATACAGAGCTACTCATAATCACAGCTCGTTCCACCAAGAATGATGCCCGATGAGTCTGGTAAAAAGATGTCAAGACTCTTATCTCTCACATTGAGTTACTGTATGATTATACTGGTTTTTGCGACAGAAATATTACAGAAAACTGCAAGGGTGATGAGTTTGCTAGGTGAGGTACTTCAGTCTCAGTAGCAGTCGAACGGAAATGGGAAGGAATTCTGTTGGGTAAATTGAAAGAGGTCGAGTAAGCTCATCGTCATGCGTAAAGTTCAATGGTCAAAGTTTTAGGAGTTCTAATTGGACACTGACACGAAGATGAAAACAAATCATCTCAACATTTCATTCTTGAATGTTCAACCATTACCAACTCATGACTGAAACACCCTTACGAAGGAATATGGGAAACGGAAATTAAGGAGAAAAACGCAGGTTTAACGTGTTTTGTAGGTAGCTGATACCTAACTATAGGATTTTTTTCCTTTCATAATGGATTGTACATAGCGCTTTAAGTGGGATCTCATGTTATCTTGAGGGATTTTAACCCTTTCATGCCCGAATTAAAATAGGCGGAGCTAAAACATTTTTTAGGACACATATATGTTAGTCATAACTCCAGTATGAAGTGATAAAAATTTCAAAGTCCTTAGTGCCCTGGATTGTTAGTTACAGTATGTTGACTCTAGAATCGGCATGAAAGGGTTAAGAATATTTTGCAATGTTTTAGACATTTTTCTATTATAATAACAGAAATTCGAACACAATACCACTTCTTAAAAAATTAATATCTTTAATCAAACGGATTTAAGAAATTACCGCCGTTGAAATAACGGACAAGTTTAGGTTACTAGATTGGTATGGACCAATTATACTTCGTAATATTTATTTCGAAAGCGCTATTCCAAGTGTAGCCAAGTTCTTCTCCACCTGATTTTCCAACTGGGTGGAGGTCTTCTGCCTTCTCTGCTTACCCTGGCGGGTACTGCGTCGAATACTTTCAGAGCTGGAGCGTGTTCATCCATACGGACGGATAGCAGGACAGGAATAATGAGTTACTTATAGAGTTTGGTCTTTGTTCGTCAAGAGAGAACTTTACTTCTCAATTCTTTACTCAGTCCGAAGAAGCACCTGTTGGCAAGAGTTATTCTGAATTGGATTTCGAGACTGACATTGTTAATGGTATTTATGCTGGTTCCAAGATAGACGAAATTATCTACGACTTCGAATTTGGCGTGGGGATGAAGTGCTCGTAGTTAGTAGAAGTTCACGCAAGTCTAGTAAGTTCTCTGAGCGACATTCAGTTGAGAGTGGCCAGAAAGGATTATTTTACATGTGAGCTAAAGTGAGAAAGCAAAATATCCCAACCTCAGGGTTGTGTGCTGGGTTTGGATCTGCCACCAAACAAAAAAAAAAAACTGTCAAAGAAAATAAGAAAACAGCATAGGATGAGAGACCGCAATGTATTTTAAAGACGTCCTCTGCGGTTTAAGGTTTACGATATAAGGTCATGCAGCTGCAACGTCCGATCCCTTTATTGGGAAGGTGTCGCTGTCCAACTGGTTGATGTTCTCGTTAGAGTAAAGGCAGACATCACACTATAATTCCCGCAATAAAACTGTTAGCTCCGAAAAGTATGCAATTTATTTTACACCTGCATTCAATTCTTCCTGTCCGAGTTTAACTTTCATTCAATATCGCGAAATGTAATTAAATAAACTGAATGGAAAGCTCTTAAAATAAGGCGCAGTCGCAAGCACAAGAGATTAAGCGTATGGTACATTCCTACCAACAAATACTCGTATGCTTTCCATCTCTATCTGCTCCCCGTCACTTTGTACGCGTTAATTTCGAAACTTCTGTTGGCTATTTGAACGATTGCTGGTGGCAAAGGCGCACAAGCGTAGGTCGAACTGATTGGATTTACTACACGTAGTTGAAGCAAATAATCGGACAACAGTAAATGCGAACAATTCAAACAGATAGGGGTCTGTTAGGGGTAAAAGAAATGTGGGGGTGTTAAGTTTACGGTGGGATTTTTAGCTGTTATAAGTTGAGAGTTACAAAGAGAGTGTACTTTTGGTGAATGTATGAGGAATCGTTATGTACATTGATAAATGGTGTATATATTTTATTCCGAAGTATAACTTAAAGAAAGGGGTAAAAATTGCTAAACTTTTTGAAAAATGCCACTTCAAAATGGCTCTAAATGTTGGTAATAGTAAAGTTTTATGATTGCAATAAATTATTGGAAACATATGGCAGTGCTTTCCTATTTTCATCAACATAACTGTATACAACTTGACTGAAATCCCATTATAGAAAAAAAATACTTCTAGGGACATGTGGGTTTAACAGAAAATAATTTATTATTAATATAACCTTACCTTATTCCCAACCTTTTGTTCCCGCCCTGTAAGGGGTTATATGTATTAAGTTTGATACAAAGCTTGTGACGTATGAGTCGTTTTAGCCATATCCGTATGCCTGTCTCTCCATCGGTATAGACATGAACTATATTTTTATAAGTTTTTGAGGTATCGATCTGAGCTTTATACACATTTATTCATTCATTTGTCATAACCGTCGATATCAGAATACTATATGGTAAAATAAAGTTGCCAAGCAAACTCCTCTATGATCTCAAGTCTTTTTGCGGCAAACCTGTTTAATTGACATAGATTATTGTCCAAGGTGCGTGAGTAAAGGTGGTCTGTCACCTCGTCAACAAAAAATCTAGACCCCACTTTCCTTAATGACTTTAATTACTCGCTTTTCTCTCGCTTCCATGACTTCGAATTTTCTTTGAAAATATAACATGGGGTGCGTTATATATTATATAAGTATATTAGTACATACTGTGATGACATTTTTCTCGCTTTTATTTATTATTTCTAGCATACATTTAGAAATATGCTACTGAGTTACATGTGTACGCACAGTATTGCTGCTGAGAGCATGCGTCTGTCGAAGACCAATAAACGAACTCGATAAAAGTGTAGAAATAACTCGTAGATACTCGTCTTTGCAATAACTAGGGCTTTGCTCTTGAATGTGTTTAATTTCCTTTTTATACCCTGAGGAAGGTATATTAAGTTTGTCAAGAATTGCAACTCTGGTGCTTCTAGGATCAGGTCAAAAAGGTTGAAAATATACCTCAACTAGAGGACCCGTTTACGTTTTACTGTGGCTGATACATAGATAGTACTACTAATACCATCTATATGATTTCTGTTAGTTAGATTATAAGTATTAGTTAAGGAATAATCGCATTTTTGATGAAGCAACAAAAATGAATCAAAAAGCATTTCGTGCGTTAAGAAAGAATTGGTTTTTGGGGTAAAAATACTATTGAATTTGGGCTGTGCATCAATGATATCAATCGAGTCCAATCGATTGTCAGGCTGGTGGACTGCATATTAAGAAACGGTTCTCAAGCGTGGAAAGACAAAAAAATCGGCTGGCAAGGTTATGGCATCAGTCTTTGGGGATGCCCGTGGTATATTATTCATCGAATGATAAATGAACAAGTTTTAATTCATTGCATTGTGTATTTGATTGCAGTTCTATTCTACCATTCCGAATATTTAGCAATTTTATTATTTTTCAGGAAGGATTAGTTTGAAATTGTACGCATATATGTATTCATCGTTCCCGCTTAAATATTGCATTGCTCTGTGCAATGCTTCGAAAAGATTTCTGTATATCTCAAATTTTTTATCAACATTTCAGTTATGCCGCAATTTTTTTATGCCAGACCTTTTGCAATTTTAAATTGCCTGTCAAGATACCCCCTCCAATAGTTAGCAGGTATGAAAAAAATGTTATAGCTACCCATAGATGTATTGAATCACCCAATTTATTACAACTCTGTCCACAATATAAAAACTTGATCCACAGATGTCGCCTTTTACTTTGGCATCGTTTTCTTTAATGCACGTTTACGCCAATTTAAGGTTTGAATATTGGATACTGCGATGGTAGCGCCATCATTCCAAAATTAACAATTGATTAAAAATAATTTAAAAAACATTTTCCAGTGGACCAAATTGTAAATCTAAACCACTCTCGAATCTCCTTGAACATACACGCAAAATTTCTTCACAATCGGTCCATCCGTTTAGGAGCAGTTCAAATGCAAACACACGGTCAGAAGATTTATATATATAAAGATTTACAAAAAACTGACTGTTAGACTCCAATAGCCTCTGGATTCATTTCGAGGTTATTCCCTATTTGAATAAAAAACACAGAAATATTTCAAAGAAAATTCTTTAGCATTTGGTTTGTGAAGATTATTTCATTCAAAATGTTGGTCGTGACTATGTCTCCTATGGTTCATTCTTTGATTCAAGTTTTATAAGTATACGGCTTTTCTTACCCTGTACCTACTTGCATTGCCCAAGCATCGGCTAAGTACCTCCAAATTCTACCCATTTCTTGAAGTACACTCTTCCCCAGCCAAATCTAATTAAATATTTAAAACAGTCCAGCTTTTTGCTTCAAACATTAAACGTTGTGCGCCAACTTTAAAACTAAAAGACAACCATAAAATATGTTTTACAAAGCATCCAACGTAATATTATGGGCCCGTCGGTTAAGCTAATTCACTCTAGCAGAATCAACATTTTAACAGATTTTTAAATTACCCATCCCACCGGTCAGTTGCTTTCTTAATTGCGTACGTAAAAGGCAGCTGCAGACAGAAATTAAGCGCAAGTAGTTAAAAACAAAAATAAAAGCAACACACAATAATAAAAATATGCACACATACACACATTTATAAATATATGTGTATATAACCACTTTTACATCTCTAACAGATTTTTTTGCCATTTATTCCACATGCAGATTTTCACATTGCTTTCGGTGCTTTCGCTGCCTTTACCTTTCGTACATCCTTTAGAAAAAATGCCAAACAGTTGTTGTTTCTCATTTAACCCCCGCTCGCCATCGTCGTCGTGTTTTAAACAAGTTCTTTTAGTCTACGCTTTATGTTTTCCGTCGCTGTGTTTGTGAGTCCACACACATACACACCCCCACACATAGATGACATGAAAATAGACGTTTCACGTAGCAGCCCTAAATTTTCCACCCGCCGACTGGCTTGCAAATGCTATTAGGGCATGTTAAATTCGTTAGTAAACTTTATTTTCAACGCCCAACGCTCAGTATGTGTATGTATGCCAGTGTGTGAGAGCAGTTTGAGGCTCCATTTGGAGTTGGTTGCTGTTCTGTAATTCACAAATTTTGTTTATTTACCTACAATGTATTTGTTTGGAGTAAAGCCCTGTAGACAAGTTCACTGCGAGTAGTCTGCTCTGATTATACTTTTTATCGTCATCAATAGTTTTCTGCTCGGGAGTTACCTAGACTCAGAGGTTTTACATACTTGTACTACATTTTCCTTAGTTACGAATCGTTACTTACTTTTGAAATCCATATAATTCCTATTCATGTCGGTATAACTCAAATGAAAGTTTTAAAATGAGTGGTGGGATTTCATGAGCAACTTTATTAGAATAGGTAAAAATAAGAAAAAACCTTTAATACTCTCTTAAATAATTTTTTTTCCAATAATAGAACTTGAGTTTGATCGGTCAGTTTGGTTTAGTTTAGTTCGATCTTAATAATTTGTTCGAAGACTATAGCGAAGCCTAAGTCTAAAGATCCATAGAGTTTTTATGACATCTGTATTATACAGCGGTATGAGATCGGCGGTTCCGACAAATGAGCATTTTCTTGGAAAGAAAAGGTATTAAAAAAGACAGCAAGCTTTACATATATGACATAATCGACTTATAGGACGTTTACTTCTGGGTGTTGCAAACATCTTACCTAACTTAACTTGTTTCATAAATTGAAACATTTTACCAATTTTAAAACAAAATTTAATGTTGGCTCTTTGTTCGCAGCTCATTTTTGCACCGATAACACATACTGACACTTAAAACGGAATATCTTCACTTCAGATCAATGAAATGTCATGAAATTCTTACTGGACAATCGATAAAAATAGCAGATAACGCACATGTCGACATATAGATGGCGCCACCAGGGGCGGTAGGTTCAAAAAGTCCTGTTTACTTTGGAACCTACCTTCTGCGTCGATGCATCGCGATTTACAAACATTGAAGTCATCATGGAAGACATTCTACGGTATAGCCTTGAGAGCCAAGGTGCATGCTGCTTGGATCCCCTCTGTCGGCTCAAAATGCTTGACTTTCATCGGCCTTTTCAGGAAAAGAAACAAAAAAAGTTCGGGGGGCCACATGTGGGCTATAGGGTTGACCTGTGATTACGTTATTCCAAAATGGAGGGACACTTTCAGACATGTTAAAATTTTCTTGGCAGTTTTCCACTCGCCGCAATTTCTGGTCGTCAGAGACCACTTTTGGGACCATCTGTTAGTGTTTGTCGAAGTCGTAGGTCTCCCAGCACGGTCTTCATCAGCGACCTCTTCTCGACCATCCAAAAAGGCCTGGTGCCACCGAAACCAAGCTTATTGCTAAGGCAACATCTGGGCCTGCGCCTGCTTGATCATATCAACCGTCTCTGTATCAGATTCACGCAGAATTTAATCGCGTGCCTCTGCTCTAACGAACGCTGCATTTTTGGCTTACACTTCTCACAGAAAAACGTCGAGCGAAAATATTTATCCTGACTCTTCAGGTGCTCGGAGACAACTGACCAGCCGCTTATTAGCTAAGAATGCTCTCTACCGAATTTAGACGGTCTTATTACTTTCCGCAAACCCTGTACTCTACCTAAAATTAAAGTATTTGATGATACTCAACTTAGAAGTCAACATCAACAGCTTGTCTTACACTTTGCCTAACCAAACTGACATATTATATCCTACAAAATGAAGCACAAAGGAAAGTAACGAATCCTGAGCGTGTCTTACTGTTTTAACAAAGACTCTTCTTAGCAAGTCTAGATGACGTATAGTCCGAAAAATCCATCAAGCTAAAAACGGTTTGATTCTTCTCATCCGAGACTTCTTTGTCCTTTTCATTTGTTCATGCGTTCTTTACGTGGCGGGTCCAGAACCCAGCGCACAACCTTGGGGAGGGATGGATCGCCTTCAAGCAGATAGTTTTTGGTAATCCAGAGCATATTTGGTCCTACACTGGAGTCGTGAAATCGGTTCTGGGCACTACCATGTGAATGGCGCTCAGAGAACTTTACTTTCTTGCGTATACTTTTATACATGCCTCTCCAAAGAAACTGTTTCAATCACTATAGCAAATAGCTGTCATACAAACTAAATGATAGGAATAAAGTGCTTGTAAGGAACCTTTTGTATTTGTGAGGGTATAGACCGTTATACACGGTATAAAACAGGAACTTCGAAAAACTTTTTATATATGGAATTAGTTCTAGGGGCTACTGAAACAATTGGCATGAGTTTTCCCAATGTTCAACGGAGATGTGACTAAAGTTTCGAGTTTTTGCGGCCATTCGTGGCGATAAAAAAATATCTGAAAATTATTATTATTGATATAGGTTTGAAGTTCAGGTTGGAGTAGAATATCTAAGTCAAGTTCAAGATCGTAGCAAAATATACCGATTTAGTCTGAGTTTCAAAATAAGGCCCGAATACCATCAAAGGTTTTGCGAAATTTGTTCAAAATCAGTGGTTTATTTATATCTTATATATGTCTTGATTCTAAAATATAAAATGGCGGAAACCAATCAATCTATTACTTATATTTTTTAAATCAGCTCAAGGCTGTGAGGACTAGACACTTGATCATGAGACCTGAAATTCAGAATTTGATTATATTGCTGCACTAAAATAAGTCCAAGTGGTTATTTTCTTTTAACCTTTAAATAAAATATTTCCTATTGGGTATATTAACTCCTTTCTAAAAGTTGTATTTCTTTATTTTACTAAAATGTTTCCTATTGGGTATTTCTACTATTAGCAGCAGTGCATTAGGGAGTATTGAGAGTCTTCAAAAAATTTTCCAATTAATTATGCTTCGTTATGTAGGTTTACGGCGATGCGCTTGCAGCCAGTTGGTGTAGTTTTTTATTCGCCATTTACATACCAACATATTACCCATTGTTCTTCATTTTGTTAAATAAATTCATTTTCATTTTCTCCCCTTAAATTATGCCGCTCATTTCGCATTTGCCTTCATTTGGTTGCCTATTTCAACTACTTTTGATCATTTTGATTGCAAATTAAATTGGCATCAGTTGTCTTGCGGCCCACATAAGTTGATAACTGTAATTTCTTGTGAATCCAAAAGCAATTTGCTGCACACATAAATTTTCCAAACTAATGAAAGTTCGACGGGACAAACTTGGAAATGGTCAAAAAATAAAAGAAAAGACATCAAGCCAAAGAAAAGGGTAAATTTCTTATCGACTAAAATTTATTTAGTCAAACTGTATGTTAAGCATCTACACACTTTACCTCATGGCTTTTAGCTGCTGGCGGCAATAACAACAACATCAGTTAGAGCTACCTTCAAGCAAAGCTTTTACGAGCACATTAAACTCATATTCAACCTTTTGTCTCCAGCTGCGTTCAGCTGTAGGCCAATGTCACTCATTTGACTTTCAGCAATGAAAACAAAAAACAAACGAAAAAACAACAAGAAAAAGACACGCAGCGGCAGCGGTGCAGAACAGAAAGAAAAAGGATTACTCAAGCAGAAAATGAAATATCCTTTTTGCGTTATTTGTTAGGCTTACGAACCGCTTATACTGCGCTACTATGCCATATGTCCGTCTGTCTAAATGAAACTAAAGAAATCACTTTCAAAAGAATATTGCCGAGCTGTGGGTGTGGGTGGGCCAGCCGGAAGGGGCAGGTCTTGTGCATTGAGCAACTCAAGTGGCTTAGTCGGATTACTCGTCTATTTATATGATTACCTGTGTGTGTGTGTATGTAAGTATCTCCGCTTGTGTGTGTGACTTTGAATCTTTGGAATTCAATTCATAAAGAAAATATCTAAGCAACTAAGTAAAATATTATTCATTCACATATATACAATGAGCGCCCAAGTGCTGCACTTGAGGAGGCCTTAAGCGCATTGCTGCCTCGGCATGGTCGTATGCTTGCTTTGCCCCGCATGCTTGCCTTTCTTCAATCGTTCTTTCATTCGCAGCTTGTTGAAACACCTGTTGGCATTGAAATGTGATGCTTTTTTTCTGTCGTAAAACACTTGGTTATAACCTGAATATTTGAAATATAATAAAGTTGTGTTGGCATTTTTAAGTGTTGCGAAGTTATGCTAACTGTAGTGGAACTGGCAGCGCGCAAACTTCTACTTCGAGTGCCACGAATATTTTCTTAAATTATTATTATTTTTTAAATCAAATTAGGTTAGATTGAAAGGTCGATCGAAAACGGATTCCACATGGACTGCAGTTTCATTGTCATATCGACTACTCCTAAGTATTGAGCCCGCCGTAATGCTTCAACATCAGTCTTGGGAAAGCTGAACAATGGAGGAGAATGTGTCCGGGAGATTTCACTTCACCTTCTTCCATTCAAATTTCATAATTAGCGTTCGATATGATTATCAGCATTACCACTTGCATGTCTATGGAAAAGGTCCAGGCCTAGATCACTAGAGGAGAACACATTGCTAAACCATCGCAATTAGAATAAGTGTCCCCTTCTGCGAGCTCATCTGCTTTGCCTTCAAATCAAATCAAGTTTGAGTAGAAGTTTCGCGCAGGTTTAGGATCCCTTGAAACGTTTGAAAGAGTTCTTTATAACATACACTTTAGACAGTTTTCAACCATTATTAGAACTTTGAGCGTTTGCCTGCTTCTAAACGATCCGAGTAGTATTTTAACAATTCAGTCAAATATTTAGAACAACTTAAATCTATTAAAATTACTCTGATTCACTTCCATTATAAAAATTTGGAAGGTATTCAAAATTCAATTTAAAGGTAAACGATTTTAAGTTCTCTACGAGAAATTTCAAATTTCGGGAATGTTTATTGTCATTCGAAAGAACATTCTTTGGTATTTAATTTTTGTAGATTATCTGTTTCAAATGTTGACCGCGGCTACATCTCAGATGATCCATCCGTTTAGTCCAATTTTTGATGATTCGTTTGAGCATTTCGACTGGTATCTGGCGAATGGCACGCGGGGGTTGGCTCCATTATCTGAATCGAAGCGGAATTGTCCTGCGCACCCAAGTGTTCTCTTTTATTAATACTCTTTCTTACTATGAACTAAAAGGTTTAGATATGAGGTTCATAACTTCACCGACACCTTATTTCTTTAAGAATAACGGTGTTTTGTGAGGGTAGAAAAAGTCCGATTTAACTCGTATGCATTACCCACTTTCTCAGGTGTTAGGAAACACGTGTAAGAAGCTTTAGCATTATTCAATTTCACTTTTACTGAAAAACGGCTCGGTGAACAGACAGGCTGTCACATTAGAAAATCATATTGCGGTCCATAAACCCTTTCACAATACTTTGGAAAAAAAAACATTTTGAGATTTCCTAGGTATCTTCTTCTTCTTTACTGGCGTAGACACCGCTTACGCGATTATAGCCGAGTCAACAACAGCGCGCCAGTCGTTTCTTCTCTTCGCTACGTGGCGCCAATTGGATATTCCAAGCGAGGCCAGGTCCTTCTCCACTTGGTCCTTCCAACGGAGTGGAGGTCTTCCTCTTCCTCTGCTTCCCGCGGCGGGTACTGCGTCGAACACTTTCAGAGCTGGAGTGTTTTCATCCATCCGGACAACATGACCTAGCCAGCGTAGCCGCTGTCTTTTAATTCGCTGAACTATGTCAATGTCGTCGTATATCTCGTACAGCTCATCGTTCCATCGAATGCGATATTCGCCATGGCCAACGCGCAAAGGACCATAAATCTTTCGCAGAACTTTTCTCTCGAAAACTCGCAACGTCGACTCATCGGTTGTTGTCATCGTCCAAGCCTCTGCACCATATAGCAGGACGGGAATTATGAGCGTCTTATAGAGTTTGGCTTTTGTTCGTCGAGAGAGGACTTTACTTTTCAATTGCCTACTCAGTCCGAAGTAGCACCTGTTGGCAAGAGTAATCCTGCGTTGGATTTCCAGGCTGACATTGTTGGTGGTGTTAACGCTGGTTCCTAAATAGACGAAATTATCTACAACTTCAAAGTTATGACTGTCAACAGTGACGTGGGGGCCAAGACGCGAGTGCGATGACTGTTTGTTTGATGACAGGAGATATTTCGTCTTGCCCTCATTCACTGCCAGACCCATTTGCGTTGCTTCCTTGTTCAGTCTGGAGAAAGCAGAACTAACGGCGCGGGTGTTGAGACCGATGATATCAATATCATCGGCATACGCCAGCAGCTGTACACTCTTATAAAAGATTGTACCTGCTCGATTCAGCTCTGCAGCTCGAATTATTTTCTCCAGCAGCAGATTGAAAAAGTCGCACGATAGGGAGTCGCCTTGTCTGAAACCTCGTTTGGTATCGAACGGCTCGGAGAGGTCCTTCCCGATCCTGACGGAGCTTTTCGTGTTGGTCAGCGTCAGTTTACACAGCCATATTAGTTTTGCGGGGATACCAAATTCAGACATCGCGGCATAAAGGCAGCTCCTTTTCGTGCTGTCGAAAGCAGGTATTACATGGAAATAAAAAAAGCTGGTCAGTTAATACCCAGATGTGACTTGAGTTCGTCTGTTCGCTCCAGATAAAAGTTTAGGTAGAAACTCACACAGTTTTATAGTTCCTTGATTCGCTTTGGACTTTACTGTCACACTGCTTTAGTTTTCGACAGAACACTATATTTTATACCATTAGTATTCCTACCGAGATGAAAATTATAATATATTTAACCTAAAAATCCCTAAATGATGGCTATCCATTTCCGATACCTCCTGGATTGTAAAACACTGACCTCTAATTATTTGTTGAAGATCCTGAAACGCAACTCTTTCTAGAGTGGTCTACAACTGAAAGAGGAATATATCGGCTCTTGGGGTATCGTACGCTTAGGCTACGAAAACTAATAAACCTATTAGATCTATATAAACCCGATACCAATAGCCACTTCTAACTGCAAGGCTAAGCGATTTTGAGTCTTCGTTGCTGCAGAATACTACAAACTTTACCCATCTTGAATTTATGGCATTCTGCGACCAAAACTTGGGGCTCAAGTTCTAACAATAGTATTATTCATAGATATGTTATCAAAGAAAAAAAACTTTATTGCTCAAAGTCACAAACTAATGTCATGACCATATTAACTAACGTTCTAATGAGGTTCTGGACTCAGTTTTAGGTTAGGTTTGTTAGGATGTGGGAATCAAATTTCTTCTCGGTATAGTGGAACTTTAGAACTGAAGAAATTTCAAATATGGTTTAATAAAATGTTTAAGATCACTATTAGTTCCTTTCATATCGTTTAAGGGTCGCAAAGCTTATCAATAACTTTATCTTGAACACTACAAGCCATACGGCTCTTTAACTCATGTGAACACTACAATAACCGGTAGATTTATAAGCTTTTATTCTACAAGCTGAGAAGTAGAAATTGAATTCAATAATAGTTCAAAGTAAGATATATTGGCATGAATGAATTTTGAGTTCGAGAGTGTACTAGATTTTTGTGATGGCTTTGAGTAAACGATCGATGCTTAGTCGATGGCTACAAACAGAAGCAAAATTTAGAGATTTCCTTCATACTTTCAATGTCCATCTGTTAAATGTTGCGGTAGAGATCTTAACTCAACACTATCGTCTCTACTAAAATAGCACTGCAGTATTTACGCTTGTTCTTGGAAATGTTACAAAACTTTGCTTTTGATGCTAAAATTGCAATTTTTTAAACCTATATGATTTAAAAAATAAATCCTTCGGAAAAAAGGTTTGCCCTTAAACTGTTGAGACAAATGCGCAATTTTCCATGCTAAGTATTTGTTATTTCCACTGAAGGTAAAAAATGCTCTGCCAACAAGTCAAGGTGTAAAGGTCACACGCTTTAACGTGTTATTGTTTACATTCACTTTACAAGTTAAACCATAAATATTCTTCAATTTCCACGACAATATGACAATATATTTTCAAGTATTTTGCCAAGTCGGCACAAACAACAGAGGAACCTTGAAATAGTTGCGTTTGCTTGCGTTGAAAAGGAAGTGCAAATTGTTATGGATTTAGTGCGAAGCTTTGGAGCAAGTTTGCCCGTCTATTTGTATGTGAGTTACTACCTGTATCCGGATTGTAACTTCTTTAGTGCACTTGTGTGCCCTTGAAGAAAACTGGCTGCAGCAATGCATCGCAGAGAAGTCAAAACAACATAAACAAAGCCATAAAGCATTCGACGGCAATGACAGCTTTCCGATTTTTCGAATATAGATAGGAATTTTCTAATTCTTTTGGCACATTGTAAGACATTACAATAAATGTGGAATAAAGTGAACTTCGACTTCGACACCAAGTTTGCAAATAGCAAGCAGTTAAGGCTACCGCTTACGGTTTACTCTCACAGAAAGATCTCGCAGTTACACAAGTTGGGGTTGTTGATCAGCGCTTGCTGAGTTGCTACAGATCCATAGGTTCGAAACAAGAGTGTATCAGGACATCGGAAAACCAACTCACTTCCAGTCGTATGAAATTGGAGAATGAGTGCCATCTCTATCAACTCATTGGTACTATACTAACGATTACGTTGTGACCGGATACCCATAACAGTTCAATATGGAAAAAGCTTGAAGCTGTTGTCATGAGCTCCTTGGTTAGTTTAGAGTGCAGAGTCAGCAAGCTCAAAGCTAATAAAGCCACTTCGGAGAAATATGTCTATTGCTACCTTGATGACAAACATCTGCGCTTGAAAGATGCTACACTCATCTGAAACTAGAATTGTTAAAGAGTTCCCGATAGATGGCTTCATCTTCTACTTCTTCGTTTCATCCGCGAAAAACCTCAATTCACCGATTCTCCAACGCTTTGCCCCGCCCAGAAATCGCTCGCAGACTGAAAAAGAACCGCGAGAAGAGGGTTTTGCAGTGCAGTGACCTCTACTACTTTGGAATTAATTTAATCGAAGCAGTGGAGCAGTTTAATGTGTCCCTGAATCGGGATTTTCATATACCCAGTTTCCAAAAAGGTATTTATAGCCTTCTCCGCAAAGCATCTATCTGCTATGTGCCATGTGCAAAATCGAATTTAGGTCATTGTTGGGGTTGTTCTTAGTGCGTCATAGATGCCACTGAGGGCCGCTCTTTGAACACGCTTCAGCTGCTTCTAATGTGGTTTCTCCGAGCGCCCTCCACCAGTAAACGACTGTAATGAACATTACTGTTTAAGTTTCAAGTTTCTGTGTTTTTTCTTTAAAAAACTATGGAAACTCGAAATGAATTACCCTTTATTATTCCAGGGTTACACTATTTCATACATTTTGTAGCTTTTTATTTTTATTTATTGATTTTTAAAATTTTTGCGGAGTATAAATTACCTTGAAATCATTATTCTAATCAACTAATATAGAACAATTATAGCAATTATATATTGATTTCTGCTCTCAGACCTTTGTGAATATTTAAATGCATTCAAACATTTAAAAAATTATTTGAAGCGTAAATACTGAAATTTTTATTGTAGTATTAATGTCTTTTACACTTTTAATTTTTTCACTTCACTGTGCTTTCAACTGCTGATTTTTTCTGCTTTTATTACACAAAACTCCGGCAGTTGTTGGCATTGAATTCTTCAGTGCTCACTTGTTTACGCTTTTGTTTTGCATTTTCGTCATTTTTTCTCGTCACTGCGATTTGTCATTTAGAATTTATGAGTTTGGCTTTCGATTTTCGCCTCAACAAACATGGAAACATAAATTTTCACACAACACAATTACGAATATTATATAAGTATGTTTGTATGTATGTAGGTAAATAGTTAATGCATATCAAATATTCATAAATGGAAATAAATGCATAATTTATCAATACAACAATTGTAATAACAATAACCACAAGCAAATCATCAATTCACCAATGAAAATAATGATTTACTATTTTCTTATTCATAACGCTCTCTTTCTCTTTCTGTCTCTTCCATAGCATACAACTCTCATCAATGCGCCTGTAAATATCGCAAACCACAAAATAAATTTTCAAAATAAAAAAAAAAAAAAAAATCATAAATCAAATGTTTTAAAATTGTGCGCACAGCATGTCAAAAAAATACACACAAAATAAATGCAAATAAAATCAAAAACAGCATTAAATTATTGCAAAAGTAAAACTTAAAAAGATAATCTAAAACATAAATGTCATCAAAGCATATATGAAATAAATCATGTGCAACCGCGTGTTCATAAAAATATAGCTGTAAATATTTAAGTCATTAGTAATGACAAAAATAAATAATAAAAAGTTTTTTGTAAAATGAAAATAATTCTTTTTTTATGAAGATACATTTTCTAAAAGCATTTATAGCAACTACTCTTTACAAAAATACTCTCTCGTCAACTTTCGTCTAACTCTCACGCAAAAAATTGCTCACAAAATCTAATTGGCTTCTAAAACAAACAACTTTGTAAATGCAACTCTGCACACTTTAAACGAAAGCACTAATTTCAACACAACTGTTTCCTAAAAAAGTAATAATCTAAATGTCACGCTCACTAAAACTAAGGTTGAACTAAAAAAATACTTTTCTAAAAATCATCAAGTAAAAATTTTCGTTTCTTAAACAAAACAAACTCTTAAAATAATGCAACTCTCATGTCTCATAAAATAACTCGCTCTAAAGTCTAAAATTATAAAAAATAATATCTCATAACTGCTCACAAGTCATACGTTATCTCTATGCCTCGATAAGCACATGAAACAATTTCCATCACAAAATCGTAACAGAAATTATGGAACAATCATTTCAAGCATTGTGTTCTCATTTACATGTTGCTTTCAAATTAGCTAAACCACAACAAGCGGGATTTAAGTGGCAACCAGCAACAGCGCGCTCGAGTGAAAGACCACAATTCCAGCAACACAAGCAGGGGTTTTCGGTGTTACCAACAGCAAGTGGATGATCTTAAGAAAACCACAACAATAATAAAAAAATTAAGCAAAATCGGAAAGGTGTCGAAGACATTGCAACGCTGTGAGGTAAGGTATCTGACAAAACATATAAAATATGAAAAAAATATTAAGTAAATATTACTATAACCATACTTAGCTATTGTAGCAATCCATGTAACGGGTGATTTTTTTGAGGTTAGGATTTTCATGCATTAGTATTTGACAGATCACGTGGGATTTCAGACATGGTGTCAAAGAGAAAGATGCTCAGTATGCTTTGACATTTCATCATGAATAGACTTACTAACGAGCAACGCTTGCAAATCATTGAATTTTATTACCAAAATCAGTGTTCGGTTCGAAATGTGTTTATCGACAAATTTTGTTCAGCGATGAGGCTCATTTCTGGTTGAATGGCTACGTAAATAAGCAAAATTGCCGCATTTGGGGTGAAGAGCAACCAGAAGCCGTTCAAGAACTGCCCATGCATCCCGAAAAATGCACTGTTTGGTGTGGTTTGTACGCTGGTGGAATCATTGGACCGTATTTTGCTGATGCTGTTGGACGCAACGTTACGGTGAATGGCGATCGCTATCGTTCGATGCTAACAAACTTTTTGTTGCCAAAAATGGAAGAACTGAACTTGGTTGACATGTGGTTTCAACAAGATGGCGCTACATGCCACACAGCTCGCGATTCTATGGCCATTTTGAGGGAAAACTTCGGACAACAATTCATCTCAAGAAATGGACCCGTAAGTTGGCCACCAAGATCATGCGATTTAACGCCTTTAGACTATTTTTTGTGGGGCTACGTCAAGTCTAAAGTCTACAGAAATAAGCCAGCAACTATTCCAGCTTTGGAAGACAACATTTCCGAAGAAATTCGGGCTATTCCGGCCGAAATGCTCGAAAAAGTTGCCCAAAATTGGACTTTCCGAATGGACCACCTAAGACGCAGCCGCGGTCAACATTTAAATGAAATTATCTTCAAAAAGTAAATGTCATGAACCAATCTAACGTTTCAAATAAAGAACCGATGAGATTTTGCAAATTTTATGCGTTTTTTTTTTTAAAAAAGTTATCAAGCTCTTAAAAAATCACCCTATATAACAGTTATTTTTCAAAAGGTCAAATTTTCAAACAATAATCTTTCGATTCATCTTTCTTTTGGCTAACTATACATGATATCTTAGCAAAAAATATGTTTCTCTTGACTTTTTCATATTGAAACTCGAAAATGGAAGAAAGATTGTAGACTCATTTGACGGAGTACTCTAATAATTTCCGAAAAAAAGTGAAAAGGCGTGGATTAACGTGTTAAGTTTTCTCGATTCCCCACAACCTTTTGCTGTATCCGACCTCGTTTCGCCCGTAAATTATTCTTTCTTTCAAGTTTGTCACATGGATTTTAACACATATTTTTCCTTTTTCAAACCTCTCCGATAACATTCCTAGCCTGACCTTATAAATGTATATTGAACTGGTTTCAGTTAAGACTTTTCCAATTCCCGTATGATGCACTTTGCCAAAAGCAACTAGTTCCTTATATTTTTTACATTCCATTTGTGTCATGAATTAATTCGCAGCCTCACTTAAACTCAGTAAATACCTTTTAACATTAATTTATTATACGCTAATACTTTTAGGAAGTATCTGCTCAACGAAACAATACTTTTGAAACATTATTCGAAGAGCTCGCAATAAGTTATTGGATCTTCTTATCCCCTTCGTACTGAATAAAATCAACTATTTCAGATTAAAATTAATATCAACAGACAATCCACAAATTTCTAAATTTTCGGTAATCTTTGAAGTCGTAGTTCCACGGAAACATGGTTAATCAATTTTGGAGTCGGCTAAGCCTTACCTGGATATTAGACATCATTCTTATTTAAATAAGAAGTCGTTTAGAATTTCATTATACTACATTTGTGGAGAATAAAAAGAACTTTGTGTTTGAGTAGTCGTAAGGTAAGGGATTCCACTACGTATATAAACCCCCAAATCGAAATTTCCTAATAAAACCCTGATAAGATAGAAAAAAAATTGTATTATTCACTTTCAGTAGCGTAAAGGCCACGGACTTTCTGGAATATCTGATCCATTATGTATTAACTATTTCAAAGACTTTGCTTTTTTACAAGGTACAACAAAGTAAAAAGATTGGATATTTTATTTAGCTTATGTAGAATGATTCGACTTAGGTCAAATACTGTATTTGGAAAGGGTGATCCGTTTCAAGATTCCCTTATTTTTTAAGGAAAAAAACAGACACTTCATATTTTATAAGGAATGTCCATTATCATTCGAAAGAGCATACTCGGCATTTATTATTATTAGATTATCTTTTTAAAATTTTGGCCGCGGCTAGGTCTCAGATGGTCCATCCATTCGTATAATTCTCGTTGGCTCGTTCGAGGATATCGGCGGGTAATGGGCGAATGACACGCATGATATTTCGCTCCAAGGCTTGAATCGAAGCGAAATCGTCCGCAAATATTTTAGACTTTACATATCCCCACAGAAAAAGACTAACGATGTGATATCGCACGATCTTAGTGGACAATTACCGGTCAAAAACGTAGAATTATCTGTGTTCTCTCAATAAATCCATTGATTGATGCGATGTGAGCTGTTGAAACCAAAGGTGGTCGTGATTACGAGGTTCAATTTCAGGCATCAAATGATCGATTATCATGACGCGATAACGGTTGCCGTTGATGTTATCATTTTTGAAGAAATACGAGCTGATGATTCCAACCGCCTATAAACCACACCTAACCATTTTTCATGGATGAAATGTCAGCTATTGAATCTCTTCAGGTTGCTCTTCGTTCCAAATGCGATAAGTTTGCTTGTTTGCATCTCCCTTGACACAGAAATGGGAAACATCGAATCTTCTTGGAACTTTTCAAGAGTCCAAGATCGAAGCGATGTCGTTTGGGAAGATCGAGCGGTTTCAGTTTATGCACAAGCTATATTTTGTACGGTTTCAACTTAAGATAGCGACGTAAAATGCTCCAAGTCGTTCCATATGGCAGTACGAGTTGCTGAGAACGGCGCCAAATGGATTCTCCACGATCTTTGTGTACACTCTTAGCTACGGCTGCTATATTTTCTTCATTTCGTGCTGGACGTGGTCTATTTGGTTAAATATTATACAATTATGAATGCTGGGTCTCAAAATGAGTGATGGTGCAAGAAATATTAAGCTCAGTATACCGATTATCTTAATCATAAATTGAACGAAGCGCGCGAAACACGTACAGAACATGAATTTTCGTAATAAAATTGAACTATTTGTAAATGTTGTTCAGGCATAAGTCTTTCCATGATGAAATGCAAAACAATACTGAACAAAAATAACATGACAGCTTGACACGACTCATGCGGGATCTGTCAAAAAGGAGCTATTGAAAAAAGTACCTATTCTTGGATAACCCGTTATTAACTACATATTTCTAAGAATTTGCTTCCATTTAAGGTACTTTATAGTGAACTCATATAAACCCTCGTCCATATTGGCAAAAATCTAGGCTAGTCGATTTTTACAAGCTTCTTTTGAGGATAATATTTTACCGGAAATTCGTTTGCTATACACAGTTAAATATAGTAATCAATTGATATCAAGTTCGGACTGGAAGGTGGATTACAAGAATCTCCGAACCGATACCTTTTGTTTATGGCCTGGCGTTATCCTGATCGAACAGAATTCCCCTTCTATTGTGTAAAGCTTATTTCTTCTTGGCATTTTTTTCCTTTGGATTAACCTATTGTTGACAGAACAAGTCCAAACAAGAGTTTGGTCGTAATTATTTTATAAAGAGTTTCAACAATTGGCTTAGGACAACGTGGCGCAAATTTTTGTTGTTACACGCACTTTGGTAACCCTGGCTTACTAAATAGGCATAGGATAATTATAACTTTTGTTTCTATTTTTTATTTTCTTAATAATTGTCTGGTATCTAACGTTCGTTCAATAAGTTCCGTCTGTGGAACCCTTTTTGAGTTACACTGAAATAATATTTGGCAATTCTAAGTTATTTTACTGGGTACATAAAATCATCACAGTGCGCACAAATGTGTAGTAATGTAAGAACGAGTATATTTTCCGTGCATTTGCACGAACATATAAACTGCTAAAATTAAATTTCGAGAATTTTCAAACATGTCCGGCAGATGTCAAGCGTACAATCGAGTTTAATTTCTGACGACATGTCTACATATGCACATACACACATAGAACATATAGGGGTAACATTTGCCGAGTGTCATAGTGGCAACTCGGCAATGTTGCTGTGCAAGCGTAAAATTTAATTTAACGTAAATCCAATCAAATTCACTGGCAGCATAATTTCGTAAAGGAGAAAGCATAGCAAAAACAAAAAAAAAAAAACAAAAAACGAAAAAATCAAATAAAATAAAAAAATGCGACGTTGCATCTATGGATGTGTGGGACTTGGCCAAAAAGCAGAGATCGTCAAACTGAAAACTAAAAATGAAAAAGAAAAACCATTTCGAAAACAAGAAACTACAAATGAGGCAATAAAAAAAGACGAAGTGGAAATGTAAAAAATGTCGAAAAATCATAGGCGCTTATTCTGGTCGATTTTAAGCGCTTTACATTGTCAACAAGCTTAGTCGCAGTAGTTGGGAGCGGCTGGAAGTTTGTGCAGATTGCCGCAGTCAGCCAATTTTCGGTTTTGCTTGCCAAGTGTAAAGAAATTAGAACAAAAATTCTAACCGAAAAAAGAAAAACTGGTACAAGAATTATACAAGGCTCCAACATACTGTGTACAACATATTTACGAATGCACTAGGGTGGCCAAAAAATGTGTACGAACAAATTTAAGAAATTGTTTAAGCATTACGCCCTTGACGTAATGTTAGTCATGATGCAGAATGTATCAACAGTACTGATGCCTTAGCAGAACATAATATACGAGGGATGTCTAAGGCTTACTTAAAAAAATGTTGAAAATGTTGGGCTATTTGAGATATGGTAATTGAAAACTGATTAGAAACTAATACTTGTTGGCACCGCTTTCCTAATCTTCAACAACTTTTACATGCTTTAGAAAATTCGTACATTCATCCCGATAGAAAAAAAAAATAATTCAGAGAGTTTTTCACTGTTCCGAGAGTAACGAAAAATGCTAGGTAGAAAGTATTTTACTCACAATCTTTTCAGAACTCCTCAAATGGCTGTATTAGAACGATTACTCAATCTAGCGCCAATTGGCAACGAAATCAGTTTCGTGATGGGCGACGTTAGGTAAATTATTCTCAGGATTCTTTAGGCATAGCTCGATAAGCAGGGGATAGGTGGACAAAATAGACTCTTACCCTTTATCTATCAGTGGAACGTTCAGTAGCCATTAAGGTGGTTATGGCATTAGCGCCGGAGTCTATTGGGTAGAGTTAGACTACAGGCGATCCTTGAAGCTGCGTATTAGCTAATAATGCAGGAAACAACATAAAGATCAGTATATGCGCCGACAGTTGGATGCCAATTATCTGACTTCGCATTACGTCAGAGAATGTCATTAGAAACAGGGAATCAGTAAATGTAACGAAATTAAAAAAGTTGATCAGATTGCCAATTATGCAATCCGTCTGGCTAGCGAAACAGTACACGAAATATCCAAGTCGCTAAAAACGACATACGAAAATGAAATATCCGAAAGGGCTGATAGGCGGAGAAGACTGAGATGCCTTAACGACGCATGCTTTTTACTCACACGGTCTCAAAAGGACTAAAGTATTTTTGATGACCTAATGATAGGTCACAACTTACTGCCATTTCATGTAAGCTGGACCATCCAGTCATACATGAAGAAAGAAAGTGCAAGGAAGTTGACATAAATGATGCGTTGGAATGCCTCCTATAGTTCTGTCCAGCCTTATCTAGAGCTCATCTTAAATCCTTACAACCTTCGCAATCCTAGGGAGTAGATGAAATATCAAAATTAGATATCAAGTCGCTCTTAAAATTCGCAAAAAGCCTTGACGTTTTCAGCTCAAATTAGACTGAACCACCTCTATCTTTACTAATGGCATGTCAGCCTTCTACTAGTTATAACCTAACCTAATCTTCTAACTTCTGTAAGGTAAATTGGTTCTAAAATTTTTGGGGTTAGTTCAGAAAGGACTACAATAAAAGGAATAAATAAAAAAACACACCTTATTAACAATAACCTTTGCCTCGTAGGCTGGTTCTTAAGGGTTAGGAAAATGTAGAAGAGAATATTTTACCTTAACCTCAATGTCAAAGGTTGATACAGTAATATGTGAAAATCGAAGCTTTTTTCTTAGATACCCTTAGAATATAGAAGTAAAACAGATATTTTTTTAGTTTATTTTTTAGTTTTAGATCGTAGGGTGGCCCATAACTTTAAGAAAAAATCAAATTTCTAAATACAACCACTAAGCCTTAGGGTGGTCAAAAATGTTGCAATTAATTTGATTTTTAACCTTTCAAAGGGTGATCCTTAAATACTGTGGAAAAAGTTAAAGGGATTTTTAAACTTAATCTAATCTGTGCAAGGTGGAACGTAAATGTAGAAAACAAATTTTGAAACAGATTGGCAAAAAGAAACTTTTACTTACGATCTTTAGTTGATATTAGATAAGTTTATTAGTACAAATTCTGGTGGATGGGGACTAAAAAAAAATATATATTATATTATTTTTACATATGTATGTTGTTGTTTAACCACCCTAATATAAATAAATAAATAATTATCTAGTAATAATTAACTTCTCGACTTTATGGCGTAAATATTTTCTTATGTCTTAATTATATATTTTTTTGTGGTATCCTAATGTATATAATATATTTCGGTTACGACTGTACAAATTCAAACGGTAAAATATATACTTCTATATACATATGTATGTCACCAATCAAAGAGTTTAGGCTGAAAAATTAGTATATTTTTATTTTTTATTTTTGGACCCCCCTAATATGCATAAATAAATATACTAACAAATACTGTGGTAGCTTAAAGTCCGCTTTGTACAATCGCCCTGTCGCTGCTTGTTCTACCCACACATTGGCATTGCTGTTCAAATAGTTTTCTTTCCTGCCACTCAGTGTCGACCTAGGCTAGTTGGTGAACCAGGCAACAGGAAATCCTCTGCGGCCAATGCAGTTGATAGCTTTGATTTTTTCACTTGTTATGCTATATTTGCCGCTCTCCCACTTGAGTGAGTGTAGCTTGGTGTAGGTGTGTGCAAGGGTTCGTTACTTGTTTTTTGTGCCATCTCTTTTGCAATTTCCTTTACTCACTTTCAGCATTGCAAGCAGTAAAAATATCATTATCGCTTTTATCGTCATTATCTGTAGTGATTTTGTGCACCCTCGCTGTTCTGCTGCCATTTGACTTGGCCGCTTGGTGCTTCAGTGCTTCAACGATGCTCTGATCAGTAGTGAGTAGCCGTTTGTTGTTGTTGCTGTGGCAGCTTGTTTTGTCATTAGTGCTGTCCTTTGCAATTCATTTAGCAGGAAATGTTGCTTGATATTGAAAGTTGTTGGCACAAAAATAGAAATACTTAAAAAATACGAGTACACAAGTGGGGTGTGACGGGCGGGTATTTATAGCAGCGCTTAAGCTGCAGCTAAGGTATTTTTAGTTGTCCACTATTTGGAGGTATTTAATCGAAGTTAAGTGAAATTCAATTGGCTGCAGTAATTAGCAAATCTTGTCCCTTCTGAACACTCAAAACTGGGAGCGAAAGCTCTTGGGAGAACAAGAGATTTAAGAATACGAAAAAAAAGTTAGTTTCCTGAATTTATTTTAAGAAACATGTCTGCGAAATGTAATGAATTTTGAAAATATGCTGTATGACCCGAACTTTTACCGCACTTTTCAGAAAAGTACCGTTAGCTAATACAATAAATATTATTCGGTTTTTACTGGGTTCAAGATAATACCTTAGCTTTCTCTCTTAGTTTACGCGTCTCCTTGAGGAGGGGTTCTCATTGATGGGGTTTCCTTTGAATCGACTAACTATCATCTTCCAAATCCTTCGAAGCAGGTGGATTCCGTGAAGAGCTTTGCGTGAAACATGGAATATTTTTTCCAATTGGGTTGCAGTCATCTTTGACAGCATTATAGTAGGTGGTTTCGGTATTCTGCCACTTCCCTAAGCTGGTGTGACACTCAGCAGAAATGGCGGGTGAGCTAATGTCTTAACTGCCTATGCACCGTTAAAGCCATGGTAGGCCTCAGTGAAGGTGTTGGTCCAACCCTCTTCACGCTGATCGACTCTGTACGCACTGCAGCATAAGGGCGTTCTGCAATCCTTGCTTTGGCCTCATTAGAAATATGTAATTCTTAAAACTGAATTAGAAGAAAATGGATTCGGGGGTTGAAAGGAGGTCGGCACCGGCATCCAGAAGTAAATTTGGAATTGTAGAGTCATAAAACTAGGTAAGGCTAGTAAAAGGGTCGGCACAGAAGTATTTAACTTTCGAAGGTATTTCAGGTACTTGAAGGACACTACTTTTGTGTGAACGGATAGCGGCTCTGAGTGGGGATCCAACTGGCAATTAACTCTTTAAAACTAAACTAGGAGAAGAGAAAACCCTGAGGTGAAAGGAAGTCGTAATCGATATTCAGAACTAACTTGGGGATGATAGATCCCGTAGACAGGAAATTCGCTAAGGCTAGTAAAGGGGATTAATATATCAGGTCCGAGAAGGTATTTTTGGCATGATTAAAATAAGTCAAAAAACCCCTTTACCTTACTGTAATCGGTTATAAATTGTAAAACCGTCTATTTATAGAAGTACAGTTATACGATTAAGTCAAAGTTAAGAATAATAGCAATATTCAACTTATTCTCGATTTGGAGGTGAGCAACCGTAGTCTAGTGATATATTGGGATATATGCAATAACTCTCAAAGCACTTAAACTTAAAGTGAGTAAATTCTTTAAGAGTTGAAAAAAAAAATCTTTCTGATTAGCTTTAATGAGGAAACCGAAACTTCAACGAAAATGCCAAGCAGACAGCATATAAATGTTGGCAGAATTCTAATAGACACACACACACAACCAACTGTCATAATCATTAACAGTTTTTCATAAGACTTTTCTCTTCTTACTTCTAGTTTCACTTGTTGAAGAAAAATTTGAGTTTTTCTCTTTTTCTTGGTTTCATTTTGCGGCTTCTGTGGGCGTAAAATTTGTGTTGCAACGCTTCGTCTCACTCTCGTGAGCAATGGAAAATTCATTTCCAAGCCGCAAACGCACTTACTACTAATGACAGTTGGGAAAAGTGGGCGGCAGGACGAGTGAAATGGGCGTAAAGCGTTTTTATCACTGGCATATGACTTCTCTTTTTTCGTATTTGCCTCTCGTTTAATTTGTACTAAGTAGGGGTATTCATCTTTTATACAACTATTTTACGCTCAGTCATACTTACTTAGCTAGTCTGCATAATTTCTTAGTTGCTGTAATTTTTTTCAACACTCCACTTATTTACATTTATGTAGTTGAAGTAGGATGTCAGTTAAAGATTAACTTATTAGATAAGTATATACATTGTAAACTTAAAACTAAATCATGTATTCTTTTTGGACTTTCCTCTGGATTTAAACCAGACTGGTCAATGTAAGATGATGTGAGAAGTAAATCACTCGCTAGTTTAGCAATTTTCGATTTACCACTTCTTTATTCGTTATATTAGAGCGTTATTTTTGTATCCTGAAAAATGTGAAGTATATGAAGAGAATGAAAGTAGTGTCACTGCTTCCCCTCCCAACTATATTGGATTAATCTAGTCTGTCTGTGCGCACCTGTAATATGTTCGATTCGCCATTCTTTCTGTTTGGACATGGGATTTGTTAGATTCGCCATTCTTCAAGATTAGAAGAATCGAAAGAAGCTGTTATACTTACGTATTTATTTTCGCATGAAAAATTTAATTCCGCGGTTTCGGTGCTTGTATGTCATATTTCATCAATATGTCAAATATGTACTAAGGAACTTTTCTACTTAGAACAACAGAGATACTAAATCGATGAAGGCTTCTTTTGGGTGCTACAAGTTTGGTGACGCTATAAGTGATTAATTTCATACTATGTAGTAATCGAGTGTCTGTTTTGGTTTTTACCAGCGATGCTGATGACAGTATATTTTACCTTGATTGTTTTCCAAAAGAGAGTACTCGTACCTTAACATCATTATGTCATTAATAAATTTAGATAGTATTGTATCAGCAATAACGCAGTGAATACCGACCCCAGGCGTCAATCGTCTCGGGCTTTTGCGTAGAAAAGTAATTTCACATGGTTTCTCGATTTTGGAAACCCTACCATAGGCCCACGAAGCAAGGTCATGCACTCTCTAAAAGATTACATCAATAAATTGAATGTTTCGTTGGCTGTATGGCATGTAGCGTCGTCTTGTGGGAAACAAAAGTCATTCCCATCAGAATCCTTCTAGCCAGGTATGAAAATATCATCAATCACTCCTCCATTTCATTCCCCAATGACCTTGTGGCCGGCTTAATTTTTGAAGAGATGGATGAAGAGAGAGATGGACCAATGACTTCCTCTGCACATAGAGCAGACCATATTATGACTTTTTGCGGGTCTTAAGGCGTTCCAAACGATGGCTTTTGGATTATCATAACTTCAAATGCAAAAATTTTGTTTATTACTATACTGATTCAATCTAATGTGAGTTTTGTCGCTGAAAATAACATTTCTTGTGAAAATCAGGATCGTTGTTTATCTTGTTTTGGGCCCATTCACTTAAGGTGCGAAGCTCTTGATGGTCTTTCGGTCTCAGTTCTTGCATGTGTTGGATTTTATAAGCCCATAAACCATAAAGTCAATGAGCAAAGCTTCATATAAGGCGCGCGTTTGCGGATAGACTCATTTGAGTCTTCTTCGATACTCTGCTCTACAGTAGTAGCAATAGCGTCATTGCTTTTTTCACTTTATCCACTAGAGTGCGCATCCCTTTGATGGTTGCACGATTCCTGACCCTGTGTGCGATTGTGTTGAGCGAATATTGAACGTAGTGGGCGATCATATGGAAAAATTTTAAATTTGACAATATATGTTTGTGTTACCATTAGATAATGATGCAATCTCCGAGAAAATTCTTCTGATCAAATGACAATACCGCATAGCTAATTTACAAACTCTGCGATAAAAGTCCTTGTAAGAGACGCTTGTGTATTTGTGAAGTGTATAATAGAAGTGAGCGTTTTTTCTAGCGTTAAAGCACGATATTGACATTTTGGTGGGAGCAACTCCCAGAGGTGCGCTCCCTTATATGACCACTGTGATAAATGCCACATGAATCTACTGGTCTTGTCCCGTTCATCGCACTTCGCATCACGGTGGTGGTGATGTCAACCTTTATTCTTACGAGGCATCAACTAGCTGTACAGAGGCATCTTCCCAATTAAGGAACTGGATTTTGCAGGTGCATGTTCTTAAATCCTAATTCTTAACATGTCTGCAGTGGTTGTTATCAAAATGGGTATCTCTCATCCGAAGCTGTTTTGATCTTTTCATTGAGTGTGTTTTCCTACGTGGTGGATCCCAAACATACCGCACAACCATAGGAAGGGATGATTCGCCTTCTCACTTTAGCTCGCCTTCACAGGGATGTTTTTTGGCTACCTAGAGGGTGCTTGATCTAAAATCGGAAGTCATGTCGTGCTTGAGCCATATGTAAAAGAATCGTTTCTGGCCGCTCCGAGAACTTTCTTCACTTGCGTGAACTTCTACACATGGCTCCATCCTCCAGTTTCTTAAACTTCAGCTCATTAAATTTACGAAAAATAGTATAAACTAAAGTTTCAAAGAACAAGCATTTTAATATTTGTACTTTCTTTTTAGCTCTGTCGAGTTCATTATTCTACAATTTTGTTCTCCCCTCACTCACCTCAATATTATTTATAACCTCGGATTTCTTAACGCTACAAAGCATAGCACACTTTCTGATTAAATACCACAACTGCCCGGCAATCAGAGTCAGGCTATCACCTGCAGCAACTTTAGTGACACTCATCATATTACTTTCTCCAACATTTATTACCTTCTCGCAAGCAAGTCACTGCAGTCTTATTCATTTCCATACACTTTTATCTGCAACCACTTAGTTTATTCGCCGGGAGTTGCACATTTCGCCCGACACTTCTCTTCAAATATAAACCCTTCCGCAATCTAGACGCTTACTGTGGCCATTGATTTGCCTTATTCTCGTTTTGTGATTGCTACATAACCTCAATAAACTTACTTCTCAAAGCCCACTGATATACATATCTACATGCAAATGTAAATATTTTGAATTCTTATTTTCTTTCATTTAGTTTTGCCTGAGTCCTGTTGTGTCCAGCTCTTGTTGACAGCCTCGGTTGCTGGTTGTGTCAGTTTATTACGGTAAATAAATAACTTTTACAAGAATACAGCAACTGCAATTCTGTATGCAAAGAAATGCAAATGTGTATGTGCTTGCCGGTTTGTGCCCCATGCAACAAATGCATTCGCTTGCAACTAGGAAATAGAGTTGTTACGGTAGAGTCCACAATCAAGTTTCGTAAAAACGATTTTAGAAAAATCCTGCATTGCAAAAGAACAAATGCTCATCTCTCTGTCTATATATTCGTTGCAATATCATATAAAGGTTGATTTTTTAAGAGCTTGATAACTTTTTAAAAAAAAAAAACGCATAAAATTTGCAAAATCTCATCGGTTCTTTATTTGAAACGTTAGATTGGTTCATGACATTTACTTTTTGAAGATAATTTCATTTAAATGTTGACCGCGGCTGCGTCTTAGGTGGTCCATTCGGAAAGTCCAATTTTTGGGCAACTTTTTCGAGCATTTCGGCCCGAATAGCCACGAATTTCTTCGGAAATGTTGTCTTCCAAAAGCTGGAATAGTTGCTGGCTTATTTCTGTAGACTTTAGACTTGACGTGCCCCACAAAAAATAGTCTTAAAGGCGTTAAATCGCATGATCTTGGTGGCCAACTTACGGGTCCATTTCTTGAGAGAATTGTTTGTCGAAGTTTTCCTCAAAATGGCCATAGAATCGCGAGCTGTGTGGCATGTAGCGCCATCTTGGTTGAAACCACATGTTCAACCAAGTTCAGTACTTCCATTTTTGGCAACAAAAAGTTTGTTAGCATCGAACGATAGCGATCGCATTCACCGTAACGTTGCGTCAACAGCATCTTTGAAAAAATACGGTCCATATGATTCCACCAGCGTGTTACAAACAACCACACCAAACAGTGCATTTGCGGATGCTAATGGACATGGGCAGTTCTTGAACGGCTTCTGGTTGCTCTTCACCCCAAATTGCGGCAATTTTGCTTATTTAACGTAGCCATTCAACCAGAATGAGCCTCATCCCTGAACAAAATTTGTCGATAAAAACACATTTCGAACCGACACTGATATTTATGGTAATAAAATTCAATGATTTGCAAGCGTTGCTCGTTAGTAAGTCTATTCATGATGAAATGTCAAAGCATACTGAGCATCTTTCTCTTTGACACCATGTCTGAAATCCCACGTGATCTGTCAAATACTAATGCATGAAAATCCTAACCTCAAAAAAATCACCCGTTACTTATTTATATGTTTGTAGAAATGCATGTATGTGTGTTGGTAAAAATGTGTATAGTCTCCTCTCCCCTTTAGCTCTGTGTAAACTCTGCGTGTGACCTTTAGATTAATTGAACCGATAGGAACAAAGGCCGGAAATGGATAAAGTGTAGGCCTGGAAATAGAAATACATTCGAGTGTCGAGAAAGCTTGAGAACAATGCGGGCACTGAATGGAAATGACACATAACCACACTAAAGTGGCAAAGGTGTTCGTGAGCGATAGGATTATGGAGATTTTCTGAAATATACAGCAAACAAAATAACATTTATGTGACTATTCTTTGGCTAAAGGCATTTACCATTTCGTAAAGGAAAGGAAGGCAAGTTTTAATGTATACAAAAATAACGTTAGGCTCTGAGGATTATTCATATTTGTTTGGGAATTTTTCTTAGCATCCAAATACCATTACCTAACTAAAATTTTTTTCGTCATTGGGATTACGATAGATCTTATTGGTTTTTTCAGATACCATTAAAAACCGGTCCACATAGTGAAGGAGAGTTTCCTCACTAAAAATAAAGTTACGGCGGAGTCCAGAAAGAGCTTAAAAAAGTTTTTCTGCATTCTATAAACAAAGGTAAAAATTTAATAAATAATATTTCTACTACAAGCATTAACGTTAATGTTGAAAGAGACCTAGATAGCGCCGCGAGCTCCGACTTCTCCCTTTTGACGTCTGCCACGGTTCAACAAGATAGTATAATCTATGAAGATGACGTTCTCTTCAGACCTGGGTTTAATAAACATTCTTTTTGTTTTCTTGTTGAGCTTTTGGAAGGATTCCAGCGGAATTGATGAACTGGAAAGTCTATGAGCATGTTTTAAATTGGCAACGTGTCGGTACTCCGTTATTATCTTGCGTTCTATGGATTACCCTTTGGCAAGCGCTAGTCAGCTACCTAAACTTTTCCGGCTAAAAGATCATTCTGATCGCATCACCGGCATGGTAGGTGTTCTGACTGAACATTATCCTCCCCCAGCGGGCGGGGTGGTAAGAGGCGACTAATATCAAATATGCACTATGCTAGTTATTTGGATTGGCTCGAAATTTTCCCATAGTCTTGTGAGAAATAGTGTTATAATATTCAGCATGAACTGATATTGTAGACTTTGAATGAGTTTCCTTCTAATGTTAAGACATTTGAACTTCAAGCGACAAATATCGCCAGTCATTGAGTTTGATGAATTCAAGATCTGACTGGAGATTTAAATCTGGTACCACGGAGAGCAGTTAGCCCAAGGAGTTCACTCCAATCTGCTCATTGAAGATTCATAGTAGCTGTGGTTTAAACCCAAAGGCAGGTTGAATTGAAAATTCCGTTCAGTGTGGAGCACTGCGGTCGGCTGCCGGACCCACAGCATGGCAGAGATTTTCGATCGGCCTCGAAGACCGAGGTGGAAAAGTTGTCCCTTCCACCTGACCAAATGGAAATAATACTTGTAAAAAGCATGTACCTATTATTTGGGGTGCTGATCAACGCAGTGTTCTCATCTATGTACTTTTAAACAGTGTGGGGTAAAAACACATGGGTTGTGGGTTCACTTGCAATGAAATTACATGTCTGGTCAGATCAAAATTGCCAAACCTGTATGGATGAAGGCAGGGTTGAATCATCTAGACACATATTTTTAAAAATCTTCTCACATCTAGCTTTTGCGAGACTGCAGGTGAAACATTTCCGTAGATACACTTTCGACAAACTTTGCGAAGCTTCTGTGATTCAAACAACTTCGTCGATCTTAGAGGGATCTCTAGGAGTTTTGTGAACCACCTATACAAGCGTGATCTTTCCTTACCTTTGGTGCGAAGATCTGCTCGTGACTTAATCTAACATAATGTTTAGAAGGGTCCACTTTTAGATACATATAAAACAGGTTTATTTAATTAACATAACCTTTATTTCCTGAGTCTGTTCACGATCCTTAAAAATATTCTTTGAGGGTCTTCACTGAAGGCTGTTTTGTATAGCTCGGTAAACAAGGGGTGGATAAAATATATCCTATACACTTAAGCGGGTTGCATGGCGTTGGAACATGCGACTCACCAGTTGAACTTGCCACTTCTACACAGATAGATCAAAAAGGCTGTGTAAGTTTGCGTAGGGATCTATAACGCGGATATAAAATCTCTGGAGATCCTACCAGTTTCGGGAATACTGCAGTCTGTCTCAAGGGGAAGACTTTATGGTTTTTAAAGCTGCTAAGCAAGGTAATAACGTCAATAGCCATGCGGAAATTAAGGCAATAATCTTACATGGCATTACGTGAGATAATGCAAGTAGAAAGACAGTATATACATAAGGCATTACAAAGAACTTGCCGGTCCATGTGGTGCGTGACAGCTAGCCAGTATAACCTAACATAACCACCGATGGGTTTAATAAGAGATAAATACGTGAATTAAATACAATAAAGATAGAGATTGTGGTAGAATTAGTGCGAGTAGACTTAGTACTGATATTTATGCAGTCTTAAAGGTAGAGATCACTTACTAAGATTAATTGAAAGATGGCATGACTCAGCAGTACTTTAAAGTTGTTGATATCTGAGTTCCGAAATCTGTCTTTAGTTTGAGCCGCATTCGTTCTCTAGCTAATCTTTTCGGATCTGCATATGTTTGTGAAAATGATTCGAATTGGTGTCCAATCAGGTTCGGTCAACTTGGAGACATTCTTCCAAACTTATTTAACGGATACTTTATGCCGCCTCAATTAAAATACTAAAATACCGGAAGTCCACACGTTGCCCTCCGCAATCCATACTCTTACGAAGCCCAATATTAATGACTGAGCTAAGAAGTACATTCAAATGAGTTTGGATAAGTATCGTCTATTTTGAAATATGGTATAACTTCAACTTGGAACTGGACAATCATTTGTTATGACAATGACACCCTCCACTTGCGCAAACTAAAGCCCAGCACATGGCTGTTGGAACTTCTAGCACACTCGGACTTCGCAGCAATATTTCACATTAATTCATTTCTTAATGTATTTGTAAGTGAGTGAATCTATCAACAGAGCACAGAGCCCATCGGCCATGGCTTGGAGAGCGCAATACATTAACTGTATATATGTGTGTATGTGTGCGTTTGCAACTCTTGGTCCATTACTCATCCGGCATGCAGTGTGTCTGTTGCGATGCGAGAGTTATGATGCACGCACACAATAATAGTATACAATAGTAAATACACATACACACACTCAAACGCGATTGCAAGAAGTAAAGCAAACCATGCAGCTGCTTTTGGCGTCAAGCTTTTGCTGGCAACAAGAGGAAAGTAAGAAAAGTGGTAACCACTGGACGCTTAGCTGCATGCACTTCATCATCGCTTGGGAGTTTTGTATTTGTAACTGTTTTACAGTTTTTGCTTGCAAGCGTGCCGTGGGCAGAAACTGACAGCGCGCTATTGCTTATTCAAGTTGCATGTGTGCGTGTATTTGTTGTAATCATAAATGTTAGTAATATTTTTATATAGAGTATTTTTAACTTCGTCTCTGTCATGCCCACGCAAATTGCAGCTGCAACACATTTTTATACACCAGTAAATAGGTGTACGGAGGTATAATATATAGTTTTATAATAACGGGTGATTTTTTTGAGGTTAGGATTTTCATGCATTAGTATTTGACAGATCACGTGGGATTTCAGACATGGTGTCAAAGAGAAAGATGCTCAGTATGCTTTGACATTTCATCATGAATAGACTTACTAACGAGCAACGCTTGCAAATCATTGAATTTTATTACCAAAATCAGTGTTCGGTTTCGAAATGTGTTTCGCGCGCGTGTTTGTTCAGCGATGAGGCTCATTTCTGTTGAACTGGCTACGTAAATAAGCAAAATTTGCCGCATTCTGGGGTGAAGAGCAACCAAGAAGCCGTTCAAGAACTGCCCATGCATCCCGAAAAATGCACTGTTTGGTGTGGTTTTACGCTGGTGGAATCTTGGACCGTATTTTTTTCAAAGATGCTGTTGGACGCAACGTGTACGGTGAAATGGCGATTCGCTATCGTTCGATGCTAACAAACTTTTTGTTGCCAAAAATGGAAAAACTGAACTTGGTTGACATGTGTTCAACAAGATGGCGCTACATGCCACAACAGCTCGCTCGCGATTTCTATGGCCATTTTGAGGGAAAACTTCGGACAACAATTCATCTCAAGAAATGGACCCGTAAGTTGGCACCAAACGATCATGCGATTTAACGCCTTTAGACTATTTTTTGTGGGGCTACGTCAAGTCTAAAGTCTACAGAAATAAGCCAGCAACTATTCCAGCTTTGGAAGACAACATTTCCGAAGAAATTCGGGCTATTCCGGCCGAAATGCTCGAAAAAGTTGCCCAAAATTGGACTTTCCGAATGGACCACCTAAGACGCAGCCGCGGTCAACATTTAAATGAAATTATCTTCAAAAAGTAAAAGTCATGAACCAATCTAACGTTTCAAATAAAGAACCGATGAGATTTTGCAAATTTTATGCGTTTTTTTTTAAAAAAAAGTTATCAAGCTCTTAAAAAATCACCCTTTATAAGAGGTTCGTAAATGCTGGAAATGATAGAGTGAAGTTTGGAATCATAGAAACAAAAAAGTTCAGCTGCACTGAAACTATAATACCCTTCTTGGGTATATTTCCTATAGCAACAAAGTATATAAGAAGATCTTGATTTTGGTAGATCAATTTGTATACCAGCATTAAGCTAAAATAGTTCGATCTAAATAATACATACACTCAGAAATTATAGCATATTCTCAGATAATAATCTGTGCCAAATATCGTGAAGATATCTTGAAGTTTAAGAAAGAAATATGTGTTTCCAAATTTCAGATCGACATATGAAAAACTCAGGGACTAGTTCACGTATATACATACGTCAGACAGACGAACATGGTTAAATCGACTCATATCCTCATTTATATAAAGGTTGATCCATTTCGAGGCTCTTTACTTTTCTAAAGAAAAAGCCAATTTAATGAAGAATGTTTATTATCATTCGAAAGAAAATTCTTTCGCATTAATTTTCGGAATTTTATCTTTTTCAAATGTTGGCCGTGGCTACTACTCAGATGGTCCATCCGTTTAGTTCAATTTTGGATGACGTGTTCGAATATTTCAACCGGTAACTGGCGAATGACACTCATAATTTTTTTCTTCAAGGTCTTAATCGAAGCGGGATTGTCCACATAGACTTCAGACTTCACACATCCCCTCAGAAAAGTTTAACCTTGAGATATCACACGATCTTGGTGTTCTCTCAATAAATCCATTGATTGTGTCGATGTGTGGAAGGTGGCACCGTTTTGTTGAAACCAAATGTCGAGAGTACGAGCTTCAATTTGAAGCATCACTTATCATAGTGCGATAACGGTCGTTATTGACATTGACGACTACATTCTCACCGGCATCATTTTTGAAGTAAGGACCGATGACTTCAATGGCCCTCAAACCACTCCTAATTTGTTTACATACCAATTGATTTTGAAATGGGCCTCATTGCTGAACAAAATTTGGCTTGAAAACTTTGGATCTTCTTCGATCTTCTCTTTTTTTTATGTCGCTTGGGAAGGTCGAGCGGCTTCAGTTCTTTCACAAACTGTAATGTGTACGCTTTCAATTTCAGATCTCGACGTAAAATGCGCCAAGCCGTTCCATTCGTTAGTCCGAGTTGCTGTGACCGTCAATAGTCGAAAGCAGAAATTAAAGAACTCTTCGACTAATTGTAAGCCCCATATAACGGTTAATTTTTGTAATAACTTCATTATATTAAAAAATCCTTTAAATATATTTGGATTTAATATCGAAATAGGAGGAAGAAGACCAGTATCTTCCGGTAGTTCCTACATACCTGTGTCTACTTTTGCTTTTAGAAAAGATATCTCGGAAAATTGTCCGATATTTAGAGGATGTTTGCGTAACAACGGGTAGGTTAAGTTAGGTTAGATCAAATGGCTGGTCTTTTGTGATGCCGAAACTCGTCGATATGAATAACGAGACCCCTAAGGGTCAAGTACCATTTATATAACATTATTTATACGCAAAAAATATACCAATGTACTTAATGTTCGGCTCTAGCCCATCCCAGAGCTGTCTTACCCTATTATTTCATATTTTTCTTATTTTCGCTTTCCTCCAACTGGAGCATCCTTAGGGTTGCGCTCTTTTCCATTCGCGTCCACCTCATTTGTGTACAAGTGGGCGGCTATACGTTTCTGTATTTTAACGGTAATATGCCGCATACATAACCGCCCACTGCTTGTTGCATTTGTCATATAAAAATGTATCTCATTTACATTCCACTAGTATTTACCGTTCAACAGCCGCGGTGCTTTAAACTGCTTCCGCCTCAAGTGAATGCTTAACCTGTTAGCTTCTGAACGAGACAGTATTGTTGTTTTTGTTTATTATATGTCAGGCTTTGTTCTAACTTGAGTAAGTGAAGCCCACGGCGGCTGCCTTCATTCATAGTCAAGTAAGCAGCGGATTTAATTTCTATCTGTTGCGCCACAAAGCGTCATTGCTTTAAAGCGAAAACAAGGGTGAGAAGAAAAAGAAGCAAAAGCAGAAGATAAGCTGCAATATCAAAGGCTGTTACCATAGTGAATATCAATCTAGAATACAACAAGCATACATAGTTTGCAAATCAGTTTGAAAATCGCTGGTTCACTCCCGAAGGCTGAGGCGGTTCTAAGAAATAATGGCTCGGAGATCTGTAACAGAGGTTGCTAAGAAAAATGTCATAACAAAGAAGCAAAAAAATATCCCAAAAAAAATTAAAATAAAAACCAGAAAAATATGAAGTTAGAATACCCTTCACAAATGAAAAAGTTTCCATACAATAGCTTGATCGTTTAGTTTGTATGATATATATAGTATATATATATTTTTGAAGATTGTACCGTTGCTTTGGTGAATAATAGTTGACAAATGTCGTAAATAAATCTCATCAAATAAAATTTTTTTCCCGTATAAGAACTCGATTTTGATCGATCAGTTTGTATGACAGTTATATGTTCTAGTGTTTTGATCTGACAAAAATTCTCCTAAAGCTACAGTGTTGTCTTGGATAATATTCTACGCCGAATTTTGTGAATACATTTCGTCAAGTAAAACATGTTTCCATACAAGGTCTCGATTTTGGTAGTTCAGTTTGTATGACAGCTATATGCTAAAGTCGTCGGATATTGCCGGTTCCGACAAATAAGCAGCTCCTTGAGGAGTAAAAGACATGTTGAAAATTTGATATCGAGAATTCAAAATTCAGGGACCACTTCCCTTCGACGGACGTGCCGGTGTACTCAGCTTATCACATCGACAACTTAGTACCCTGTTAAGGGTATAATAATAAAATAAACAAACAGTAAACAAGCTGTGGCGGTATATACAAATATATGAAAATAAAGTTTCTTGAGCATTGTCTTCAGTTGCAACATTTCGTTGCGCTGCGCCACAATAACTTGGTACTACTATTATGCAAGTACAAACTGCTTTTTTTGTTGTCTTCCTCATTTCCATTTCTAATATATTTATTTGCTTTTTTGTGTGCTGTTGTAATATTAACCGTTGTTTTATGCATGCAAAGTGCAAGTGATATATTGCAAAATGTCCTAGTTTCCCGTTAGTTATTCGTTGTTTGTTGCTTGTTGCTTGCCATTTGCTCAGTCAAGGTGTACACAACTAACTGTGTGTGAGTGTTTTGTTGCAAATAATGTTGCATATTTTATACTTGATTTGAAGTGGCAATACCTAAAGGTATGCTTAAGTTGAAAAATCAATTTATTTATTGAAGAATTCTTTGATCCACTTGGGAGCGAAATTTCGCATTTAAATGGCTTGGCTCATTGACTGGACATTAACTGTGCCACATGCTGCTGGTGCGGTAGTAAAAATTGACATGATTTTCATTTCAAGAATTTATTAAGTCTTTAAACTGTTAAAGAAGAAGTTTTGAAAGAAAAAACTCTCTTCGGCGCATTCAAACCGTTTAATAGTGAAGTGCGGTGAAATGAAAAGAACGAAAGTTTGTCTACTCCTCTATGGCATCTAACAAGTTAAGGGTTCTACCTCAAGTCAGATCGGAGTGGCTGAAAGATTCTAATAAGTAGATTTCATCTTTAAAAGTCAAATATAGTAGTGAAGTTCGGCAACATGACACAATTTTATCTTTTTTGGCATCTGACAAGCTAAGGCTTCTACTTTAAGTACATCGAATCGATTGGCCGAACCTTTTACAATGATCTCATGTGCGTGGTTCCATCCTTAGAAGTCAAATATAATCTAGTGGTGATCGATTTGGATATATTCGAAACATAATAAACCTAATTTAGACATTGGAAAAAGAAACTCTGCTTCCACCTAAGTGACTAAGTTTATAAGTCATATACTTTTGGTTGTGTGCATATGTCCGATTTACATTGAAGACGTGACGGAAGGCATTCTCCGGAATAGCCTTGAGAGCCGAGGTGTATGCTGCTTAGATGCCCTCTGTTGTCTCAAAATTCTTGCCTTTCATCGGCGTTGTCAAGCAAGGAAACAAATAAAATCCGGGGGGTGGCCACATCTGGGTTATAGGGCGGCTGCGGAAGCGTTGGGATGCCGGCCTTGAATAGGTAGCTGTTCACAAGAAAGGCGGTGTAAGGCAACTTCTAATCGACTCCGATGTCTTGTCGGACCAGATTGACCCTTCGATTGAGTCTCTTGAGGACTTCCACGTAAAGCTTGGCGTTGACGGTTTGTCCAAGAGGAACAAATTCATGGTGTACGATGCCTTTGATGTCAAAAAAGACAATGAGCATAGTTTTTACTTTGGATTTACTCCTTCATCAGCGCCATCCAAAATGGCCTGGTGAAGCACACCACTTCTTGCTAAAGCAACATCTGAGTAAGCCTGCTTGATAATATCAAACGTCTCTGTTGCAGATTTACTGAATTTCACATAGAATTTAATCGCTTACCTCTGCTCCAACGAACGCTGCATCTTCGGTTTGCACCACTCACAGAAACACGTCGCGGGAAAATGTTTGTCCTGACTCTCCAGGTGCTTGGAGACAACTGAACAACCGCTCGTTCATTCGCTGGGAACATCCTCTACTGAATGCTGTCGGTGCGAACATCCGCGGCTGAAGAAAATCAGTCCTATTACTTTCCGGACAAACGCTGTAAAAAGTTTACGTAGGTGCTGTCCGAAGTGAAACAATGTTTTGTTTCGTCGCTCCAAAGTCGACGATTTTGAAATTAACGACCGTCCGCATGAAGGAAGCCTAAAACCTTTGATATGTGTCAAACGCTAGAAGAGTTTGCTTCAGCATTGGGATTGCTGGTTTGAAAAGAGGCAGCTTCATTTAACATCTACATATCGAGTCCAGAGTTGCATCTGTTGGTATCATTACTGGAACCATGCGATACCTAATATATTTCTAGATTTTCTGGAAATGTTTTAATAGTATCTGGATAAATAAGATTCAAGCATCTCTAAAGTTGGGATTTTTTAAAAAGTTGATGCGATTTTGGATTTTTCGAACATTGAACTTCAAACTGTTTGCATATACGGTATGGAATAAGAGACACAATTGATAGTGACTTGTAATTGCTTCCAATAAAGTTTTGAGCTACAGCTTCATCAATTTGGAAGTCTCCGTGGTGTTTATTTATATTCAGAGAATTCTAAATTTCAACGTAGTCGCTGAACTGGTTCAAAGCTCACCTGGACGGGTGGTTTTCTTTTATATGGCGGCCGGCTGGTTTACTATCTACATATATTAGCATATGAAGGAAAAGTATTATGGCAGAAAATTAAGAGCTCTGACTAACTTCGGTTCATCATCTTGGTACCCGCTAACATAGAAATAGAAGAACACGAAAAAGCAAGCGATACCATACAACAATTCCATTAAGTTCCCCTAGGTCATTCAGGCCTTTCAAAAGTTGAAGTTATGGAGTCTAAGGGAACTCCTCTTCTTTTTCTTTATTGGCGTAGATACCGCTTACGCGATTATAGCCAAGTTTACAACAGCGCGACAGTCGTTTTTTCTATTCATTGTTTGGCACCGATATCAAACTCCTAGTGTAGTTATGTCCTTCTCTACCTGGTCCTTCCAACGGAGTGGAGGTCTTCCTCTTCCCACTGCCTCGAATATTCTCTGAGCTGGAGTGTTTTTGTTCCTTCGGACGACATGACCTAGCCAACGTAGCCGCTGTCTCTTAATTCCCTGAACTATGTTAATGTTGGCGCATATCTCGTACAGCCCATCGTTCTATCTACCGCGGTATTCACCGTTGCTAATGCGCAAAAGACCATAAACCTTCCGCAGAATCTTTCTCTCGAAAACTCCTTACGCCGACTGATCAGATGTTGCCATCGTCCATACTTCTGCACCATATAACAAGACTTATGGAGTTTGGCCTTTGTTCGTCTCTGAGTGATTCTGCATTTCAGTTTCAACTCTGAAGTTGTTGTTGGTGTTAATGCTGGTTCCAAGATAGACAAAATTCAAAGTTAAGACTGTCAACAGTGACGTGGGAGCCAAGTCGCGAATGGGACGACTGTTTTTTTGATGACAGGAGATATTATGTCTTGTTATCGTACACTACCACAACCATTTGCTTCGCTTCCTTGTTTAGTATGGAGAAAGCAGACCTAACGGCGCGGTTGTTGAGGCCAATGATACGCCAGCAGCTGAGTGAACAGCTATAGAAGATTGAACCTTCTCTAGGGGTTTTCTAAGGGAACTCCTCAGGTCTTGGAATACTTGCAATACTTGGCATACCAGAGAGGTATTTTGGGGTATTAATGATGATGAACTAACCAAGAAGCTGCTATAACTAAGTAACATTGTACTGATCAACATAAGGCATGCTTCATAAATTTTATAAAATCAAATCGGCATTATGATAAGCAATCCGTGAAGAGTAATGAGACTCTAGAACATTACTTTAATAGATCTAAAAATGTTGAGCATTTGGGGTGCTTATCCACTGAGTTGCTGCATAAGCTTATTTGGCTACCAACGGCCTTAAGTATGGCGGTCAGCGATATGACGTACCTATGCCTCCACTCAGAACTTCAGTAACATAACATAGACATTTGCTAATTCTTCGAGATATTTAGGTTGTGAATTAATGATCTGAGAATCTCTTTCTAGCTCAAAGAGTATGGTGAGGTCTTCTCCTTAAAAAATTTATTTCACTAAGGATTCCTGCCAATACCGGCTGTGGTCAAGACTTAAGAGGAGTTATATGCTATGAAAATTCTTAATAAGATCTGAATGAGTAAAATTGTCGGAAGTATGAATTTCCACAATGGATTATAAGTTAAGGTGAGGGAACATACCTAGTATTCTATGTGCTCTTTCCCCCTTACGGGTTGTAGTTGAATATACAGTTAAATATTACATTCTGAGGCTAGGCTTTAGCTATTTTATGCTGGCTGACTTCCTGTTTAACAAATGTACAGAACTTTCTGTCAAGAAACAACAACAAAAATATCCGGCAATATTCTTATAAGATAATCTTCTATAATCTTTGGTTTCACTCGATTTTACTTTGTTATAAAGTTCATAAACCCTCTCCCTGAGTGAAAATTGAACAAAAGATCCACATATTTACATTACAAGTAGTACACATGTAATTGCATCTCAGACAGACACACACTTAAGCCTTTGAGTAAGCCTGTTTAGACCCATGTTTTTATTGGTTTTACTGGCATAAATTTACATGCTCGTTTTTAACTCGTTTGCTATTTTTAGTTTGCCAGATAAATATGGCGAGTGGGCGGGTGAGCCCGCCTCTCTGCACATAGCCGCGTATTTATGTGTGGGAGTATGGGTTTGTGGGTCTGTGAGGTTGTGAAAATATTTAGTCATCAACAGCTGCATCCGTCCACCCAGTTTTCAATTTAACCAGTAACCACTCACAAGCAAACACAAAAAATACTTTTACACTCATACACTCACATACACGAACTTTCAAATATAAACACAAACACACTTCTTTCTCCAATGTGCCACAAAGTAAGCCATCAGCTATTTATCCATCCATCAATCCCTTGGTTCAATTCAAGCAAACGTTTAACGGTCTAACGAATAAGCCTTTAACTGTTATCTGTCTGTTGCTGGTGTATGTTTGTTAGTTGTTGCTTGTGTTGGCTGTCTCTTTGCCTAACTGGATTTCTGCCTTTCAAATGCGATTTCACTCATGCGCCAAACGGTTTTCAATATTTTCCATTATTGCATTTTCTATTTTCGGTTTCTATTTGCATTGGAAATTGATTTTTAATTTAGTTGTTCTCTCCTTTGCTTTGCATACCATTTTTTTCCAATATTTGTTTGCTGCTGGGTTGTGGCTATGCATTGCTAACCCACATATTTGTATTGGGTGTGTAGTCTGTAACTCGTTTTTGGCGAGAAAAGGGTGTATTTTAGAGAGCACAAAATATTTTTGGAAGCAAAGCTGTCAAAGTCTTAGTTTTTGAGATATTGATCAAAAATTTTAGGCACATTCTTCTCTTCTCTACAAGCTGTTCAATTTTCGAAACAGCCGATATCGGACTAATATAGTACATAGCTGTTGTACAAAACTATCGGTCGAGCTCAGTCCTTGTATGGGAAACTTTTCATATTTGACATAAATATTACGAAATACTATGCGATAATCTCCGCAAAATTTTTCGGATCGGATCACTATAGCATATAGCAGCCCTACAAACTGGCCGATCAAAATCAAGTCCAGACATTTTTTTATTTAACAAGATATCTTCACAGGATTTAAGAACTATTTTTGTATTTCCCAAGGCAACACTATAAGTTCCGAAAATTTTATTCAATTTAAATCACTATAGCATGTAGCTGCCATTCAAATTGACCATTCTAAATGAAGACAGGAATCCTCATCTCAAACTACTTAAATCTGGGAAACCGGCCAATAAAGGGGAGTCCTATTGGCCGATAACTCTCCTCTCCCCAGTAGGGAAGACTGTTGGGACCTTTCTACTCCCGACCCTCACACACAACCTGAGCCTAGCAAACCATCATCATGACTTCAACCACCCTGAGAGAGAGCACTGTCAATCACACAAAGACAAGACGAATAAACGTTGTGGGCAACATACAAGGCAATCGACCGGCCGGTCCTTAACGGAGCCGAGGAAGCTACAGACATGTCAGAACACTGTACTACTGACTACAACAGGCTGCCTCTTGATATCTCCCATCGAATACCTGCACTGCGAGGCTCGTACAATCCTTGATAAGAAGCATAATGAACTCTTCTGCAAGCATTTACTAAAAATTATCCCTGCAGTCATATGCTTGGAGCGGAACCGCCTCCTAGGATCATCAAGAGGTCTTTCCTCAGTTCTAACTCTCTCTCAGTGATTGTCGTATTTGAAGTCAAACAACCACCCATTGCAGGCGAAGAGCTCGAGTAGAACTGATCCTGACATATCTAAAATATCTCCGGTGTGAAATAAGTCCCCGCATGACACTGGCCACCTCTTTGCATGCCCTGTTAATCCTAGATATAGAGTGTCAGAGTGTCTCCCCATGATCCGACCCCGTCAAAACAGCGCGTTTCTAGGGCCTACCGTTGGATAACCCCGAGTACAGCTTATCTAATTCTTCCATTCTAACATGGATTAAGTACCCGTTATAACAACAAAAACAAGATTGATATTTTAATAGAAATTCTTTATTCCTTATTATATGAACTGATATCGACGAAGTTGTTTATATCAGACAATATAGTTTCGAAATTTCAAAATTTTAAATTTGCCAAGCCTTAATGAATAAAGACTTACACGTTGAACAAAGAAACACCCTTTATATGGTATTTAGATATACTCATACATTCCTATTTATTATGCCTATACATACATACATATGTATACGCTTCGAAATTTGTATTTACAATTCTTGCTATCACTGAAAACGAAATTAATAGCGCAAAAAAGCAAATATTGCCACTTGTTTGCTTTTATTTACAAAAATATGCTTTGATTGGCTTTGCTCATGGCGTTGTATCTCCATTTCCTCAAATGCGAAATCTCTGTAAAGTAAATAGGAATGAAAATAAACTTGCTTAAAACAATATTAGTATTTTGTTGATTTTTCCAAAGAGACTCTTTTTACTTTTTCGTAAGCTAAATCGCATAAAAATGCAATTAAAAGTGCTTAGAGAGATGGTTCTAGAGCGCTTTGGCACCCTTTGGTGCAATATACCAGTGCTGATAGATATCGAAATTAATCTGTTGGGCAATATGAAGGATTCCATGAATTGGAAAATAAAGTACTTATAAATTTGTAATTAAAAAAAGTAAGTGAAATCCTTAACAAAAAAGATTTTAAATATATTTTTTTAAGTTCGTAAGACTATCCTTAATTACTATGACAAACATGAGCGCGATGTGTTAATAAGTTTGTTTACAGCAGCTGCTTAAGTCGGTACACCTCAGCAGTGCTTTGTGATTTTTATAATGGATAAAAATATCGAACAAAGAATTTTTCTCAAATTTTGTATTTCTAACCAAGTTTCGTGCGTGGAATCGTTGCGAATGTTGGAAAAGGATTACTCTGATTCAAAAACACAAGTCTTCGAATGATTTTGGAGGATATTTAGAGTTGTTGCTCGACTCGTCCAGATAAAGCTGATTTTTTTTCAATAAAAGTACCGTAAAGAGGTTTCCACGTTTTCATTCGAAAAGAAAACAAAATTAGCTGAAGGAGCTGAAGGCCATCCCAACAAGTGCTTATGAAAAGTGTTTCAAGAACTGGAGAATTTGAAAGAGCAGATGGTAACAGACGAGTATGGACTGTTCCATCTTAATCAGGATAACCAGTATTACCTTTAAAATATACCAATTAATTTTGTTCTTGAACTGACGTGTGTACTGAAAAGAGGGATTTGGATAAGAAAAATTCTCTTCGTCCAATGCATTATGCAGACTTCTTGTCCGTTTAGTTTTAACGAAAGCTTTTTAAAAAGAAGCAAGTTTAGGCGAAACTCTCACTCTGCTAAAGTAAAAATATCTAAAGCTGACGCTTTCCCCAGTGTAAAATATAGTAGGTCAAGTACTTCGAAGAATCAGAGTTGGGATTTATTTGAAGAGTTGTAACGTTAGTTACTCTCTCCTGGCAAGATCTGAGTAAATCTCATTCTGTCAGAATACTTAACTTCTAAAACGTCTAAATAACGAGGTTTTTAATAGAGACGCTATATTTTTTCCCACTTCACAATCGATTTATTAAAAATCGAGTTTGATGAACGTGTTATCTCACGAAAAAGGCCCAGTCAATAGGCCGCCTCAGTCGTGCGAATTGACGTCGTTAGACTATTTCCTGTGCGGTTACGTCAAGTCTGATTGATGAACTTCGTACCAATATCGAACATGGATTTATGCTTGAAAATCGTCGAAATGGGATTTAAAGTTTTAGATGATACATTGAGTCAAAAGCAAATTACAGCCATGTTCAATGTTGCACAACAAACACGTTCAAAGATCCAGAGGTGTGAGAAGTGGGTGCCACATGAATTGAGGACGAGACAAATGGAAAACGAAAGACATTTGTGAAATTTTGCTTCAAAGACAAAATCAGTTTGAAATTATCACTGGCGATGAAAAAAGGGATTTATTTAAGAATACTAAACGAAGAAAGTCAATGGTTAATCCGGGACAACCATCAACATCGTCTGCAAAATCAGATCGATTCGGTAATAAGGTGTGTGTTTGGTGAAATCAGAAGGGTGCGCTATGTCATGAGCTTCTAAGACTTGTTAATACTAATCGCTACAAGCAACTAGTGATAAATTTAAACGATGCATTGATCGAAAAACGAGCCAGAAGACCCGGCAAAGTCATTTTGTTACCCAACAATGCATTTGCACAGAAAGCAAAATCATTTCAGGATACAATCATATTTTTACTATTTACCAGACTTAGCAACTTCCGATAACTATTTGTTTTCATCGATGTGACACGTATTGGCAGCACTTCGCTTCCTACCCAGAAGTTGGAAATTAAGTGTGTGATTGGTTTTATAGGTATTTTAAGTCAATATTCCAGTAAATTACACTCTATAAGACTCTGAGCTCCACTAGGTATAAACTTCCGAAGTTAGCGACGTGTGAAAATAAAGATGATAAGAGATCGCACAATTATCCTAAGCATTGCCATCACATCTTCCTGCTTTCATTAACTCAATTAAGTTGATTCCATGCTAAGTTTTCAACCTAACCTAGCTTCTTTATAGTTTCCGGCATTGAAATGCCGATATATTTGTAAGGATTTTCATAAAATCCGTTCAAATAAAACTTAAAGTGTTCGCTGGAATATTTTACAATTACTTTTAATTATGTCAAAAGCAAGTAGCACTGAACACATCTAATAAATGGAGGCATTCTCACGTAAACGAGCGGCAATTGAATGTAGAGCTTTGAGAATTTCATAGTTTAGCAAGCACTTAATGAGAGAATAACTGCGCCATAAACAACTGCAAATAAGTTATGAGAGTAATAAAAGCATATATCGGAAATAAAAAAAAAATCGAACACGACCCCCTAGAAAGAACGTTTACAGGTGAGCGAACGGCAGACAAAGGTGTACGGCACTTTGTGCGAAGCTTAAAAAGAAATCATAAACAATTTGCGATGCCTAAAGTGATGAGAAATTGCGATGGCGATGGCGGCACGGCGACGCATGGCTAAAGTATGCTTTCACCTGTCATGCCATTGAGGACGCATATCAATAAATATCTCTGCTTGAATGTATGTATGAAGGCAGTGTTGCACAGGAGCGCCAAAGGAGTGAGCAATAACATCTAGCTCCTGGCGCAGCAAACCCTTTAGTTGGCCTTCATGCATACACATGTAGGCCGCTGGGGTGCATATATGTATGTTTGTAAGTATATATATTCGAGTGAATATAGTCCACCTACAGGCAGCAGCCAAGAGTCGCATGTGACCTCAATTTGTTGATTATGAATATTGATAGTGACGGCGGTGTTGGTGTTGGTGTTGTAAGAGAGATGTCCATACTGATGTTCATATGTATGATTCCAGGTACGCTATTGGGTGCTAGTTTGTTGATAGTCGAGCAATTCTGCAGAAACCTTCACTGCTGCAGCCTGCCTTTCAGCTGTTGATGCACGTGGCGCGCTGTAGGCGTAAGCGGTCCAGTACCTGCAATGTAGAAAGGCTCAGTTAGTCGAAGCATAAGCTGCAGGCGTTATAAATTTGTGCATGTAACTGTATATGGTATATATAAATATATATGTACGCACGTGTGTTTCTATTCTTTTAAAGGGTATAAGGGCCTAAGGGCAGCCCAAGTTTGTTTGTTTATGAAACTGTATACATATATATATTAGGACATATACCTGCTAGGGTGGTACTTAAATCTTTAAACCGATGATTTTTCGAACTTTTTCTCTTCAAAGTACACACTCAAGGTCAAAGTTATTGCATGTAAATTTTGGGGCTGATTGCAATTCCTTAAGGATGTTGTTAAAGTGCGAAGTGTTTAATAAAGACGCAACACAAAAATGAAAAACGTTAACTTCGATTGCACAAAAGCTACAGGGTTTGACCGAAAAGTAATAGAACCGATTCCGCCGATCTTCCGCCGCGACTGTACTTCGGAGCGTGCGCGCATCTACTGGACTCGCTACGGGGCGTTCCTAGCTAACGAACGAGCAGCTGGTCAGTTGTCTTCGGGCACCTGGAGAGTCGGGACAAACATTTTCGCGCGACGTGTTTCTGTGAGTGGTGTAAGTCGAAAATGCAGCGTTCATTAGAGCAGAGGTACGCGATTTTATTCTATGTGAAACTCGCTAAATCTGCAACAGATACGTTTGATATGATCAAGCAGGCTTACCCAGATGTAGCTTTAGTAAGAAGTGGTGTGTTTCGGTGACAATAGGCGTTTTTGAAGGACCGGGACCAGGTCGCTGATGAAGACCGATCTGGGAGACCTGCGACTCGTGAGCGCAAAATTTTGAATTCATATCGTTTCTTGTGATCAGCTTCCATAGCTGCCCTACAGTCCAGATGTGGCCTCCCTGACTTGTTTTGTTTCCTTGCCTGAAAAAGCAAATCGCGCTGGCAGTACTGCATCGACACCGAAGAAGCCTATTTTGAAAGTTTTTAAAGAATTGTAACAATTAGTTCAATCAACTTTTTTAAATCAACTCAATTCTATTACTTTCCGGACAAGCACTGTAGTAGGGGAGCCCAAGAGGGGATTTTTGCAGTTACTTAAGCGTGTCAGAAAACTATATGGGGAGAAACATTGCACCCTTTTATGTTCCCCTACCAAATATGAGCCCTTAATATGGAGGCGTGCGTTGGGGGGGGGGGGGGGGGGGGGGGGGTTCGTCAGATTAGAGAAAAAAAAATCGATCCTCTTGGGAAACTCGAGCGCGTCAGATTAAGAGATGGTATGTCAAATGCATGAAGGACGAGTGTATATTTCAATATTCTGACAGTTTGAGGGTGGGCTTAGAGAAATAAGCAGGGTGACAAATCTGTAAAAAAAAAACGTCACCTTGAAAATACTCGAGCGCGATAAGATTTCTTTTTCATTTTAAAGGTAATTCTGTCAGAGTCACAGAAAATACATATAATCTGACAATTTCCGTGGGGCAGATACCGGTTAAAATCGTCGATAAAAGGTCAAGCGTACTAATCACCATAGCGTGGTTGTTGTTAGCTAAACGCTTGACCACTCTTTGTTTGTTTCGTTCGTTTACAGCGATCAGTTTTACATCCACTGTAAAAATGAGTGACGTTAGTGTCAAATTGTCGTTTACTGTGGCGAAGAATACGAATGAAAAAAAAAGTATTATTCCACAAAACTCTAATTTTTTTATGTTGAATATTTAGGATCTATTTTCATATTTTAATAAATTATTCAATTTTCTATACATATACATATGTATATGTATAACAATATACATAATACATCATAATATTGTATAGACATATAACACTATGTATATGTTAATACACATGTTTATTATATAACATCTCGTAACAAAAGACAAGAACCAAACAGATTTTTTCCACTTTTAAAATCGTCAGATTAACGATATGCCTCTATATAATTGTCAGATTATCTTTTGGGAAGACTTCTGACATCAAGTTCATCCCACTGTATAAAAATCCTGACGCGCTCGAGTATCTCAAGGTCACCTTTTTTTTTTACAAGTTTTAAAATCAATAAATGACTTTTGTCACGTCGAAATTGTCAGAATATTAAATGGTAACATTTTAGAGGTTCATTAACATTCGCTTAGAAAATCTGACGCGCTCGAGTAACTTATTTTTTTTTTTTACCTGTCATTACGGCCTTCAACCCTGACTTGATTGTCAGATTAATATATATCGACTATCAGAAATACAATGCGCGTAATATAACATAAATGGACTGACGCGCTTGAGTATTTTCATGTGACTGTTTTTTTTCTTTACATTTTTGAACACCAATTTTCCCGCTCTTCTCCCACCACTAAAATGGAAAAACTTCACACACTAGACCTTTCTTTTTTTTTAAACGTTATCTGACAATCTAGTAAGTCTCCATGAT